>NC_069691.1:6072500-6342067 GCF_023699985.2 Odocoileus virginianus
TGTTTAGTTCTTTGGCCTATTTTTTGATTGGGTCATTTATTTTTCTGGAGTTGAGCTGGAGGAGTTGCTTGTATATTTTTTAGATTAATCCTTTGTCTGTTGCTTCGTTTGCTATTATTTTCTCCCAATCTGAGGGCTGTCTTTTCACCTTGCTTATAGTTTCCTTTGTTGTGCAAAAGCTTTTAAGTTTCATTAGGTCCCATTTGTTTATTTTTGCTTTTGCTTCTAATATTCTGGGATGTGGGTCATAGAGGATCCTGCTGTGATTTATGTCGGAGAGTGTTTTGCCTATGTTCTCCTCTAGGAGTTTTATAGTTTCTGGTCTTACATTTAGATCTTTAATCCATTTTGAGTTTATTTTTGTGTATGGTGTTAGAAAGTGTTCTAGTTTCATTCTTTTACAGGTGGTTGACCAGTTTTCCCAGCACCACTTGTTAAAGAGGTTGTCTTTTTTCCATTGTATATCCTTGCCTCCTTTGTCGAAGATAAGGTGACCATAGGTTCGTGGATTTATCTCTGGGCTTTCTATTCTGTTCCATTAATCTATATTTCTGTCTTTGTGCCAGTACCATACTGTCTTGATGACTGTGGCTTTGTAGTATAGTCTGAAGTCAGGCAGGTTGATTCCTCCAGTTCCATTCTTCTTTCTCAAGGTTACTTTGGCTATTCGAGGTTTTTTGTATTTCCATACAAATTGTGAAATTATTTGTTATAGTTCTGTGAAAAATACCGTTGGTAGTTTGATAGGGATTGCACTGAATCTATAGATTGCTTTGGGTAGTATAGCCATTTTGACAATATTGATTCTTCCAATCCATGAACACGGTATATTTCTCCATCTGTTTGTGTCCTCTTTGATTTCTTTCATCAGTGTTTTATAGATTTCTATGTATAGGTCTTTTGTTTCTTTAGGTAGATATACTCCTAAGTATTTTATTCTTTTTGTTGCAATGGTGAATGGTACCATTTCCTTAATTTCTCTTTCTGTTTCCTCATTGTTAGTGTAGAGGAATGCAAGAGATTTCTGTGCATTAATTTTATATCCTGCAACTTTACTGTATTCGTTGATTAGCTCTAGTAATTTTCTGGTAGATTCTTTAGGGTTTTCTAGGTAGAGGATCATGTCATCTGCAAACAGAGAGAGTTTCACTTCTTCTTTTCCTATCTGGATTCCTTTTACTTCTTTTTCTGCCCTGATTGCTGTGGCCAACACTTCCAAAACTATTTTGAATAGTAATGGTGAGAGTGGGCACCCTTGTCTTGTTCCTGATTTCAGGGGAAATGCTTTCAATTTTTCACCATTGAGGGTGATGCTTGCTGTGGGTTTGTCATATATAGCTTTTATTATGTTGAGGTATGTTCCTTCTATTCCTGCTTTCTGGAGAGTTTTAATCATAAGTGGATGTTGAATTTTGTCAAAGGCTTTTTCTGCATCTATTGAGATGATCATATGGTTTTTATCTTTCAACTTGTTAATGTGGTGTATTAAATTGATTGATTTGCGGATATTAAAGAATCCTTGCATTCCTGGGATAAAGCCCACTTGGTCATGGTGTATGATTTTTTTAATATGTTGTTGGATTCTGTTTGCTAGAATTTTGTTAAGGATTTTTACATCTATGTTCATCAGTGATATTGGCCTGTAGTTTTCTTTTTTTGTGGCATCTTTGTCTGGTTTTGGAATTAGGGTGATGGTGGCCTCATAGAATGAGTTTGGAAGTTTACCTTCTTCTGCAATTTTCTGGAGAGTTTGAGTAAGATAGGTGTTAGCTCTTCTCTAAATTTTTGGTAGAATTCAGCTGTGAAGCCATCTGGTCCTGGGCTTTTGTTTGCTGGAAGGTTTCTGGTTACAGTTTCGATTTCCTTGCTTGTGATGGGTTTGTTAAGATCTTCTATTTCTTCCTTTTCCAGTTTTGGAAAGTTATACTTCTCTAAGAACTTGTCCATTTCTTCCAAGTTGTCCATTTTATTGGCATAGAGCTGCTGGTAGTAGTCTCTTATGATCCTTTGTATTTCAGTGTTGTCTGTTGTGATCTCTCCATTTTCGTTTCTAATTTTGTTAATTTGGTTCTTCTCCCTTTGTTTCTTGATGAGTCTTGCTAATGGTTTGTCAATTTTGTTTATTTTTTCAAAAACCCAGCTTTTAGCTTTGTTAATTTTTGCTATGGTCTCTTTAGTTTCTTTTGCATTTATTTCTGCCCTAATTTTTAAATTTCTTTCCTTCTACTAACCCTGGGGTTCTTCATTTCTTCCTTCTCTAGTTGCTTTAATTATTTGACTTTTTTCTTGTTTCTTGAGGTAGGCCTGTAATGCTATGAATCTTCCCCTTAGCACTGCTTTTACAGTGTCCCATGGGTTTTGGGCTATTGTTTTCATTTTCATTCATTTCTATGCATATTTTGATTTCTTTTTTGATTTCTTCTATGATTTGTTGGTTATTCAGAAGTGTGTTGTTTAGCCTCCATATGTTTGAATTTTTAATAATTTTTTTCCTGTAATTGAGATCTAATCTTACTGCACTGTGGTCAGAAAAGATGACTGGAAATGATTTCAATTTTTTTGAATTTACCAAGACTAGATTTATGGCCCAGGATGTGATCTATTCTGGAGAAGGTTCCGTGTGCACTTGAGAAAAAGGTGAAGTTGATTGTTTTGGGGTGAAACGTCCTATAGATGTCAATTAGGTCTAGCTGGTCCATTGTGTCCTTTAAAGTTTGTGTTTCCTTGTTCATTTTGTGTTTAGTTGATCTATCCATAGTTGTGAGTGGGGTGTTAAAGTCTCCTACTATTATTGTGTTACTATTCATTTCCTCTTTCATACTTGTTAGCACTTGCCTTACATATTGCAGTGCTCCTATGTTGGGTGCATATATATTTATAATTGTTATATCTTCTTCTTGGATTGATCCTTTGATCATTATGTAGTGTCCATCTTTGTCTCTTTTCACAGACTTAATTTGAAAGTCTATTTTATCTGATATGAGTATTGCAACTCCTGCTTTCTTTTGGTCTCTGTTTGTGTGGAATATTTTTTTCCAGCCCTTCACTTTTAGTCTGTATGTGTCCCTTGTTTTGAGGTGGGTCTCTTGTAGACAGCATATATAGGGGTCTTGCTTTTGTATCCATTCAGCCAGCCTTTGTCTTTTGGTTGGGGCATTCAACCCATTTACATTTAAGGTAATTATTGATAGGTATGGTCCCCGTTGCCATTTATTTTGTTGTTTGGGGTTCACGTTTATACCACCTTTCTGTGTTTCCTGTCTAGAGAAGATCCTTTAGTATTTGTTGAAGAGCTGGTTTGGTGGTGCTGAATTCTCTCAGCTTTTGCTTGTCTGTAAAGCTTTTGAGTTCTCCTTCATATCTGAATGAGATCCTTGCTGGGTAGAGTAATCTAGGTTGTAGGTTATTCTCTTTCATTACTTTAAGTATGTCCTGCCATTCCCTTCTGGCCTGAAGGGTTTCTATTGATAGAGCAGCTGTTATCCTTATGGGAATCCCGTTGTGTGTTATTTGTTATTTCTCCCTTGCTGCTTTGTTAATTTGATTAAAATGTGTCTTGGGGTGTTTTGCCTTGGGTTTATCCTGTTTGGGACTCTCTGGGTTTCTTGGACTTGGTTGGCTATTTCCTTCCCCATTTTAGGGAAGTTTTCAGCTATTATCTCCTCGAGTAACTTCTCATGGCCTTTCTTTTTGTCTTCTTCTTCTGGGACTCCTATGATTCGAATGTTGGGGCATTTCACATTGTCCCAGAGTTCCCTGAGGTTGTCCTCATTTCTTTTCTTTTTTTTCTTTTTTCCTCTCTGCTTCATTTATTTCCACCATTTTATCTTCTAACTCACTTATCCTATCTTCTGTCTCTGTTATTCTACTCATGGTTCCCTCCAGAGTGTTTTTGATCTCATTTATTTCATTATTAATTTTTAATTGACTTTTTTTTATTCCTTCTAGGTCCTTGTTAAACCTTTCTTGCATCTTCTCAATCTTTGTCTCCAGGCTATTTATTTGTAACTCCATTTTGTTTTCAAGATTTTGGATCATTTTTATTATCATTATTCTAAATTCTTTTTCAGGTAGATTCCCTATTTCCTCCTCTTTTGTTTGACTTGGTGGGCTTTATTCATGTTCCTTTACCTGTTGGGTATTTCTCTGCCTTTCCATCTTGTTTAGATTGCTGTGTCTGGAGTGGGCTTTCTGTATTCTTGTGGTCTGTGGTTCCTTTTTATTGTGGAGGTTTCACCCAGTGGGTGGGGTTGGACGATTGGTTTGTCAAGGTTTCCTGGTTAGGGAAGCTTGTGTCAGCGTTCTGGTGCATGGAATTGGATTTCTTCTCTCTGGAGTGCAGTGGAGTGTCCAGTAATGAGTTTTGCGATGGGTCTCTGTGTTAGGTGTGACTTTGGAGAGCCTGTATGTTGACACTCAGGTCTATGTTCCTGCGTTGCTGGTATGTCTTGTACTGGAGCTTATTGGGTCTTGGGTGGTGGTTGGTTTTGGTGTAGGTATGGAGGCTTTTGGATGGTCTCTTATTCCTTAATGTTCCGTGTAGTCAGGAGTCTGGTTTTCTCAGGTTTTGGGCTTAAGTCTCCTGCCTCTGGATTTCAGTTTTATTCTTCCAATAGTCTCAAGACTTCTCCAACTATACAGCACTGATAATAAAACTTCTAGGTTAATGGTGAAAACATTCTCTACCGTGAGAGACAACTAGAGAGGTTCACAGAGTTACATGAAGAATAGGAGAGGGAGGAAGGAGATACAGGTGAGCAGGAGGAGAAAAAGGGGACTCAAGAGGAGAGAGACAGATCTACGCAGTTATCTGTTCTCAAAGTGTTCTCTGTAGCCTAGACACCCACAAAGATTCACAGAATTGGATTGGGAAGAGAAGGGGAAAGGAGGAAATAGAGGTGTTCTGAGGTAGAAAACAGAGTCAAAAGTGGGAGAGTAATCCCCACACTCCTGAATAGAAATGGGAACTGAATATTGGATTCTTAAATGTCCAAAATTTATATCACATACTGAAAAACAAAGATTAAAAATCTAGTGTAGAGGTTAGACTCTTTGAAATACAATATTTAAAAACAAAAACACACAAAAAATTTAGAAATGAATATGAAGTTCAGTTTAAAAAAATAGGGTTTTCTCTCTCTCTCTTTTTTTTTTTTGGCAAGGTTATAGTGAAATGAAAATGAAAATTAAGGAATAATAGAGGAGTATTAGAGGACTTTAGAAGGAAATAGGAGAGAAAAACAAGAAAAAGAAAAAAAAGTTTTTTTTTTCCTAATTAAAAAAATCGTAAAAATATATGAAAATGACAGCTGAGGAGTAATGGGGGAGTAATAGGGAATTTTCAAAGAAAATAAAAGAGAAAAAATTAAAAAAAAGGAAAGAAAAAAAATTTTTTTTTTAATTAAAAAAATATACATATATATCTAGGAATTTGTCTGGAGTTGTTGCAGTCAGTGTAGTTCAGTTCAATTGCAGATAACTCCTCTTTCCAGCTTACACTTCTCGGTATCTATAGGCCCTTCCGGTGTAGTCGGTCGGTGTTACCTTCAGGGATTTTAATCTGTTGCACCGGTCCTTTCTGAAGCGGTTCCCTTTGTTTATTTGGCTTCTGTTTGCCGTCTCTTTGGTGTCTAATTTCCGCCCTGACACAGGCGGGCGGAGGTGATCTCTTATTTAGGTTCGCTAGTTCAGTTCAGTCCTGCTACGGGGAGGGCGGGGCGCTGCAGACAGATACCGCTCTGTGTGGATAGCACTCGCCGGCCACACTGGGTTTGCCCCGCTCACGGGTGTCTGTGCTTTCCCCGTCTACACTGCTCAGGCTCCCGGCTGCTCTATATGGAGCGGGCCCTGCGTTGAGTGCGGTTCCAGTTTTTGGGTACTCCACAAAAGCGCGGATTCGGTTGTGCCTGCGTTTTGTGCCTTCCCCAGCCTGAGTGGTTCAGGCAGCAAGGGGCTTGGGCGCACTCTCCCTAGGTGCGGCGCGCCTTTTCCCTCCGCGGCCAGCGGCCCAGGCAGCCAGAGGCTTGGGCGCACTCTCTGGGTACGGCGCGCTTTTTCCCTCCGCGGCCCCAGCACGCGCCGCCAGTCGGGTCTCAGGAAGTCTTTAGATAGGAAGCGGGGGCCTGTTTGCAGTGTGGGAGGGGGTGGCTTCTCAGGGGCTGAGTTTGCCCTTTTCCCCTCCTCCCTGCCTCCTACCTCCAGCGGGGATGGGCCGGCTCTTCTCTGGAGATTCTCAGTCCCTTTGTTTTGCGAACCGGCGGCAGTGTGTTTGGGCTGGTTAATTTTGACCCTTGCTATCCCACAGTTTAAAAAAGCTCCCTCCGATTGCTCTCAGGGTCTTCGGGCCGGACCTCACCCTAAGCAATGCCGCCCGCTCCTCTCCGTTCTGCCCCGCTTGTTGCTGGCGGGTGCGGGCGTTTGGGGTACTTTCCTGCTGGGAGTTGCTTTTAGGCAGGTAATCTGTGGGCCTTGTTTAATTTTTCCTCCCAGTTAGATTGCCGAAAACTTCCCCCCAGCCCCGCCAGTGCGAGGGTTTCCTGGTGATTGGAAACTTTCTCTTTTAAGACTCCCTTCCTGGGTCGGGTCTCTGTCCGTAGCTCTTTTGACTCCCTTTTTATCTTTTATATTTTGTCCTACCTCCCTTCGAAGACAATGGGCTGCTTTTCTGGGCGCCTGATGTCCTCTGCTAGCGATCAGAAGTTGTTTTGTGAAATTTGCTTAGTGTTCAAATGTTCTTTCGATGAATTTGTAGGGGAGAAAGTGGTCTCCCCGTCCTATTCCTCCGCCATCTTGGCTCCTCCCTGGAAAATTCTTAAAGAGATGGGAATACCAGACCACCTGACCTGCCTCCTGAGACGTCTCTATGCAGCTCAGGAAGCAACAGTTAGAACTGGACCTGGAACAAAAGACTGTTTCCAAATTGGGAAAGGAGTACATCAAGGCTGTATATAGTCACTCTACTTATTGAACTTATATGCAGAGTACGTCATGAGAAACACTGGGCTGGATGAAGCACAGGCTGGAATCAAGATTGCTGGGAGAAATATGAATAACCTCAGATATGCAGACGACACCATACTTATTGCAGAGAGTGAAGAACTAAAGAGCCTCTTGATGAAAGTGTAAGAGGAGAGTGAAAAAGTTGGTGTAAAACTCAACATTCAGAAAACTAAGATCATGGCATCTGGTCCCATCACTTCATGGCAAATAGTTGGGGAAACAATGGAAACAGTGAAAGACTTCATTTTGGGGGGCTCCAAAATCACTGCAGATGGTGATTGCAGCCATGAAATTAAAAGATGCTTACTCCTTGGAAGAAAAGCTATGACCAACCTAATTAGCATATTAAAAAGCAGAGACAGGACTTTGCCAACAAAGGTCCATCTAGTCAAAGCTGTGGTTTTTTTCCATCAGTTCAGTTCAGTTCAATCACTTGGTTGTGTCCGACCGACTCTTTGTGACCCCATGAACCGCAGCATGCCAGGCCTCCCTGTCCATCACCAACTCCCGGAGTCCACCCAAACCCATGTCCATCGAGTCGGTGATATTATCTAACCATCTCATCCTCTGTAGTACCCTTCTGCTCTCAATTTTTCCCAGCATCAGGATCTTTTCCAATGAGTCAGCTCTTCGCAGACATGTATGGATGTGAGAGTTGGACTATAAAGAAAGCTGAGCACCGAAGAATTGCTGCTTTTGAACTGTGGTGTTGGACAAGACTCTTGAGAGTCCCTTGGACTGCAAGGAGATCCAACCAGTCCATCCTAAAGGTAATCAGTCCTGAATAGTCATTGGAAAGACTGATGCTGAAGCTGAAACTCCAATACTTTGGCCACTTGATGCGAGGAACTGACTCATTGGAAAAGACCCTGATGCTGGGAAAGATTGAAGGCGGGAGGAGAAGAGGAAAACAGAGGATGAGATGGTTGGATAGCATCACTGATTCAATGGACATGAGTTTTGAGTAAACTCCGGTGGTTGGTGATGGACAGGGAGGCTTGGTGCACTGCAGTCCGTTGGTTCGCGAAGAGTCAGACATGGCTGAGCAACTGAACTGAACTGAACTGACAGTTCTTAACGAGGTAATTGTTATAGGAGTAGAAGACCACATGGACCACAGGTGTCAGTGAAGCCTTTGTGGGGAGGGAATAAAAATGAATTAGATTTGAATAGGCTGAAAGGGCGGAGACAATCCAAAGAGGGCTGAGACTGATGTGAGAGCAGAATTTTAAAAGCTCATTTGGAAACTTGCTGTGAGTAGAGGAATGAGAGTGGGAAATGGGGGACAGATTGACCATGAATGAATAAAAGAGTCTTGCTGGAGTGACTAATGGATAGAGTTTGCTTCATGATGTTGACTGATTTTAGAAAGGATGAGCCAAAATTCCAAAGAAAGAAAAATGTGGGCTTGATGCATCTATCTTTTAGGGATCATGGCTGCTGAAAATAATTAATTAAAAGTACATTTTTATTCAAACAATTTTGCATTTCAGCTTTTCTTCTATTTTCTACTTTAATATGATGCTAATAAATCTCACCTTCAATTTAATTCTTTCTGTAGCATCTCCCTCTTTCATATATTGTTTTAATATTGATTCAGTGAGCCACTCCTAATACTGGTTGAAAGATTTAAAAAGGAATAATTGGCTAAAGGCAGAATTAATGAAAGTATATTAAATAATCCCAGAAAGTAGTGATTACAGAGGTTGAAATATCTGGACAGCTTGAAATCCACAAAGATTATTTCAACATTTCATTTTTTATTGTATGCCAGTTTAAAAAGTCTTCTATAGGTATTTATCTATAATTTTTGTTAAACATTAAACCTTTTTTTTGTTCTAGATATTTCTTCCTAATCTTTTTTTATATTTCATTCCATTTTCTCCTCAATGCTCTAGTTTCTATTCCATACCTTTTCTAAATTTTCTAAATTGGAAATATTTAGTATTAGCCACTTCTGTAATTTCCTCCTGTTTCCCCTTTGAGTTCCTTGTGTATGAAGTTTTTAATTAAATTTCTTTTTCTCTCATCATTTTCTTTTGTTTGCAATTTGTAAATGTCTATTCCTGGTTATTTTTTCTGAGACAGTAAATTAAGTGAAAGTCTTTCCCTTTTAAAGGGAAGGCTCTTTATAATCTAAAATACACAAATACATTAGAAAATTATTAATACTGAATACATTCTCTTGATACTAAGAGCATGAGTATTATAGTGAGAAAAATTATACACAGTCATATATTATACTATTATTCTAGCAGATGTATATATTTTTGACTAGACTGTTCTACCCATATCTTAAGCTTTCGGTTCCATGATTCTCAACTGGGGGCAAGACTTGTTGCAAACAAATATCCTCTTTTTAATAAATTGATGCTAAGCCCTCTTAGCTCTTTGGGGATGTAGTTTTTTCAGAAAGGAAATTGACCTTGTTTATTGCCTTTCTTTCTTTTGCTGCCCCGAGTGGATTTTCATGCTTGTGAAAATGAGATACTGGCAGGGACCGGATTAAAAGGAGGAGGATATTGGGCCCATTTCCTCCTCTGACTCTGCCAAACCAATTGCACTCTTATAAGTAACCCTCCTGCTCTTCCAGGCTTGAGCCTCTCCTGTGCAGAAAATTAGGACAGCATCTGAGGAGGTCTAGGACAAGGACAGCCGTCCACCAGGGACCAAGCTAAGATTGGCAAACCAATTTTCACTTGTGAACAATGCCAGAATTCAACCCATATGTCTCCCATGGTGAAGCGCTGTAGCGTGTCATTAACCCACTGAGCCACTTAGCAGCTTCTCTCTGCTTGCTGTCTTGTGAATTAACATCTCAGCTGCCACCACACAAGACCCTGGGTTGATTTCTTTTAGGAGTGTGGCTGAATGAATAGCAGTTCTCTGTAACAAGTGATCAGGGCATAGCACTTTCAAATTTTCAACTGAAGGCAATAGCAATTTGCCACTCAGTCCTATCTTATCATCATCATTAGGTTGGGAAATCGCAATCCTAAGGCTCCTTGCAATGTGCTGTCAACCTGATATCTTGTAATTTTAATATGTCTCTGGTTAATAATTAATTGCTTTAACTCAGTAGGTGGGATCTGAATTTGGCTTCGAAAAAGAAATCCCTCTGAGCTGAAATATTCTTTGAGACTCCAACATCTTATGAAGTTCCCCCTCAATCAGCCTCCTTGCCTTCTTATTTAAATGATCTGCCATATAATGAAATCTGCATCAAAAGCTCCAAGCTTAAAATATACAACAAAAAGCTGCTTCTGGGTGAAGAGTTTGGATCTAAATCAAAACGTTTCTGTGTGCTGGCCATTATCACATGCAGTTAACTGCTGGGAAATACTGATGTTCAAAAGATATAGGGGAAAAAGGCATCTGCTTTCTCACGCTGGTGTATGTTTGTCGTCTTGATAAAAATGCAAGGCAGCATATGCAGAAATTGTGCGGAAACGCCATTCACATGGTAATTCCTTTGTATTTGAATAATTTCTTTTCAGGTGCTGGACTGAATAGCAGACTCGGGGAGGGTTTGAGCATCTCCCTGTCTTAAGTTCTTCCATGACCATATTTTAGTGTCTCATTCATTTTTAATCAAAGAAAACCACTTTGTCAGGTCTTCAGAATGAAGGTACTGTCCCTTGACTTTCCTGGATCATAAGCTATAATGTAGAAATGTTTCTCACATTTTTGTCTGATGAATTACTAAAAATATAGCCAAGGTATGAACTTACTAACTCTTTCTCTCAGCCCAAATATTTGGTCTACTACTTTTAACAAGTGGAAGGATATTTGGGTAAATTAAAGGATGCCTACCATAAATCAAGCCTGTGATAAATTTGAGTGATATTTCCACTTGCAGGCTCCAACTGTGCTCAGCATTTCCATAATATTAGGTGCACTGGCTGCTTGTTCTTATATATACCTGTCCAATGTTGAAATTCAGGAACTCTGAGCATTATTTTATTTCTATCAAGAAAAGCTTAAGATTTTTCAAAAGTTATTCTGGAACTATACAAAATTCTTAAAAAGTCTACAGCATATTGAAAACAGAAAAAAAGCCTATATGTAAATGCCTATGTGATATTATACCCAGAGGTGGTTCCAAGGCTTATCTCATATTCAATTATAATTAAGTACTAGTGATGTGCTTGAGGATCCATGTTGAGGTGGACAGGGTATGACCAGCCTCTGAAAGTGCAAGTTCATTGGTAAACCAATGGTGTTTGTTATTTAGTAGAAGGTGGAACTATAACTCATTCCCCACAGCCTTCACTCGGACCCTAGGAAACTGCTTGCGATAGACCTTTGGTGAAGTGCATATGGTAACCAGCTGGCAAAAAGAGAATTTCAAAGTCTCAATACATATTTTTTTCTTAAATTCATCAATACCTCCCCTCAACCAAGTCTTCTCAAATCTCAAAGACCCTTCAGAGGTAGCCCTTTATGACTACATATAGTCAAAACTGTAATCAGACTGAAGTATTTGGGCTTTAAATTTTTCTGTGTAAGGTTTAATGTTTGAGGCTATTAATTCATAGCTAGATTGCCAGACAATAAAATATACTATCAATAGGGCAGTGATGTGTCTCCACTAGGGGTTCAAACTCAAAGCTCAAAGACTTCAACTAAAAAGATGGTTAGGGGGATGAGAGAAGTGATGAACTGGAGCTACCTTATATCAGTCTTTGAAAGTAGATTGTTAAATTCTCAGTACTCTCGTGAGCAAGTAGTTACACAAAGCCATTACTAAGATTGTATAAACTTATAGTTAAATAATCTTAAAAGCAAAAGAAATGCATTCTTAAAATTCATCAATTCCTAATTATTTAACTACAATTTGCTATTATCTGTGCTGCGAAGTTACTTATAGGATTTATAAGTATATAGTAAAAATAGAAACAGCAATGTGTGGATTTGCAGGTCTTTCCAGCTCTGACTTCAGTGATTATCACATTGGTGTCTTGTAATTCGCATGACATAGGCATTTACATCACAATAGTTGTCAGATGCTAAAATAAGAGCATAATCTATGCTATTAGCTGCCTAGATCATGGAGCAACAAACTTTTCTGTAAAAGGCCAGATAGTATATATTAACAGCATATAGAACTTTAAATATATACTTCATAGTTTATATGCAACTAGAGAATAATGATTGATCTTTAGGTTGATAATTATTGAAACACTTTTCTATGTGTATGTGTTTAAATATTCTATAATCAAACAGAAATAAAAGGAATGCAGACTCTAATGCTATAGTACAGTTAGGCTTCTTAAAATTCTCTCATCTTGAGAAAGGATTTTCTTGAACTAGAGGCAACTTTTTAAATAATGTTCAAACCAATTTATTAGGCAGTCATAAAATATATGTCTAGTTCATTAATTCTGCTTTCTTCTGAAAATTTTTATACCTTATCCTCTTTCCTCCTTTCCCATGCTTACTCTCAGGTTATAGCATTTAGAGCAATCAGAACAGATTTTCATTGGCATCTGTCCCCATATTCGCCACCTACTCTTCCTTCCATGTTTCTAAATACAGTTCCTCAACATGTAGCCTAGATAATCAAACACCTTATGTCTACTCAGAGACATTTTCCCATCAGTTTTCTCCTTTCTTTCTTATATTATTATCTTCCCTCTCTTCTTGATTATTCTTGTGCTATTATTTCTTTCATCTTAAATAAGAACTTCTCTTTTTTATCTTTTTTAAATCGAAATATAGTTAATTTACAATATTGTGCTAGTTTTAGGTATAGCAAAGTGATTCAATTCTATATATACTTCAGATTATTTTGCATTATAGGTCATTACAAGATACTGAATATAATATCCCCTACTAAGCAAAGTAAGTCAGGACAAAGACAAATATTATATGATAGCACTTTTATGTGGGATCTAAAAAGATAATACAAATGAATCTGTGTATGAAACAGAAACAGATTCACAGACATAGAAAACAAATTTATGGCTTGTTTTATGTTTATCAAAGGGGAAAGGGACGGGGGAGTGATCAACCAGGAGTTTGAGAGTGACAGATAACAGACTACTGTGCATAAACAAGAACTTCTCTTAACCACACTTCCCCTGCTAGCTGCCATCACATTTCTTTGCTCCCCTTTATACTAAGACTCTTAAAAAGAGATGACTGTATGGGCTTCTGCAACTTGTATTAATATTTTACCAGTCTCCACTACTCCACCAAAAAAAAAAAAAGATATTATTGAGCTTACACATAACTTTCATACAGCTAGATGAGTGGCTGGTTTGGGGTCCTCATGCTATTTAATCTCATTGTATGACTTGACAGTGTTGATCACACCATCTTCCATGATTAGATGGCCTCATTTAGCTTATAAGTCATCACACAGTTTGCTTTTTCCTGCCACCTCACTCATTATTCTTTTTCACGTCTCCTTTGCTGGCTTCTCCTTATCTCTTTGATTCCCATTGCTGTGGTCCTGAGTTCAATATTTGATGTTCTGATTCTTTACTTACATTCACTCCCTTGAAGATTTCATCCAAATACTGGCTTAAATATCACCTACATGCTGACAGTATCCAAATTTATGTCTTTAATAGTCACCCAAATAAGAAAATGATTTAAAAAATAAATCTACATTTCATTGAAAATTGTATCATGTATTTTCCCAGCAAAATTAGGTTTTTCAGGTAAGAATTTAGTCATTCATTAAAGATTTGGGTGTATTTTCTGTGTACCTAGTGGCTGGAAGTCAGAGAAAGGAGATCAGAAAAATGTTAAATTATTGGGGAAGACATGATTACAGAAAAATTATATGTCTTAGGTATTTGACAAGCAACAGTCTATGTAGGAGAGTCTTATGGTGCCCTTAAAAATAGGAGTGTTAGAGCCTGAATTAGAGAAACAAGGACAAAATGAATCTCTGAAGTCATTTCATCTGTCATCTCTCAGTTCCTCTTGAGAAACCTCTGATTGCAACTGTTATCAATGACTCAAGGGTTAGAAGTTCAAATACTTTTCTTGTAAGATTATGTCACAGTTAAAAGTGACATAATCATTAATTTAATTTTAAAGCTCTCTTCAAAGTCTTTACATATTGCTAGAGAGTCTTATTTATCCCATAGTCAACTACTGCAAAAAAATAAAATAATAATAAGATCTCACTGGGAAATATTTTTTCAATCTTAAATAGGTTAGGATTAAATCTGAATACAGGAGTTATTTGATAGTCTAAATGAATAGTGGAGTTGATTGTTTCAAGGTACTATCTATAACTGAAAATGGAGGCTGATAATAATACTGAAACAATTTTAATAAAAGTTCTTCTACTTGTAAATTCTTTAGTGGGATATTTTCCCCTTAACCATATTTTTGTTATCTCTTTGGGATACTGGTCAGACAAGTTCTAAACAAGATACCCACATTTAACCACATATAATTAGATCTTATACACTGTAAGAGATTTGTTGGATACCAAGCCACTTAGCAAGCATGTGGTTAGCCAAGCTGAATCACTGAAGATACTGTTGGTAACCACTGGGCCATTGTGGTCTGGGGATGGTTATTTTGGCTTTGGCTCTCCATTCCTAATCTCTTGGAGAAGTGTTTACCTTCTCTGTTTACACTTCTAGTTCTACACCAAGTTGTGGCTTGCATTTTAGATTTCAGTGTCTTCTGGAAATCGGTTGGTTTATCTTTTTCAAGATTTGCCTTGAGAATCTGTGTTTTATTTCCAATTAGATAGGTTTCTTAAACTGTAGTCTAAAGGGAAGAAAAAAATTTCTAAAAACATTAACCATAATAAATAGGTTTTATAAAAGTTTTAAATTCCACTATAGTTAATCAGTTTGAACAAGACATTTAAGCTGTAAATAGCATTTTAAAGTAAACAGAGCTTTATACAAAGTGACAGTTAGAATTACATTTTCCGCTTCTGAGTGTGAGAAAATTAATGTACCAAAAAAGTGCCTACTATTTAAAGATGTCTTGCTCCAGACATATTTAACAACTGAGATCTGCAGCGGGTAGACCACTGAAGTGTCTCGTCATTAAATTATGCACCGTACATTAGAAACAGATGTACTCCTGGAAGTCTTGCATGACAATATTGTTTTGCAATTTCCCAATTAAGACATTGCTAAAACTGAAAATGGAACTGAACTAACAGGTCAGCTATCTTACTTTAATCATGGAGGAGAGCGGTTGGTTTTGAGAAGGCCTGTGGCTTTCCTTGGCAGTTTGATATAAACTCGAAATGCTAATTTTTTACCTTGTTTTCCTCTAAAAGCTAAGGAATTAATGAAATTACTTATTTTAAATATTGCTTGACCTTAAAGTATTTAGATTTTAATAGGCCAATCACAACTATTTTAATATATTGAGTTACAAAACAAATCTTACAAATCAAGTGAAAAAAAAAACTGGGAAAAATGATATAGTCATTCTTTCTAATCCATGGAAAAATAGCTATGTATCTCTCTGGAAATAAATTGTACAGAACAATATTTAAAAGAAAGTGAAATTTCATTGAAGCATAATTATTTGGATGGACTTGGACAAAATCAAAAGATAAGAATGGAGGTTTGCATTTCTCTGGAGGCTCAGTGGTAAAGAATCCACATGCCAATACAGGAAACACAGGTTCAGTGTCTAGTCTGGGAAGATCCCACATTCCAGAGATCAATTAAGTCTATGAGCCACAACTGTTGAGCCTGTGCTCTAGAGCCCAGATGCTGCAACTACTGATTCCTGAATGTCCAGAGCCCATGTTCTGCAACAAAAGCAGCTACTACAATAAGAACCCTGAACACCACAATGAGAGAAAAGCCCGTCCAGCAACAAAGACCCAGCACAGCCGTATATAAATAAATAGTAAGATGTTCCCAAAATTTAAAAAAAAAGAAGGGTATTATCTGGCACTAAAAGGTAAAAATGAAAATCACTGACTGGTTCTAGTCTAGGAAGTATTTTTGAAAAGAATAGATATTAACTATAAAAATCTATCAATTTATATTCCAATGTTTGATATATTTTCCATGGAAATTAATTTAGGAAAAAAACTTCAAATTCAGGTCATATATGTGGAAATTCTTTCTTTTAAACTTAACCGTCCTCAAAAGCGTTAGTAATTACAACTTATAAAAGAGTCAGAGTTTGCTGGACAAATTGAGATCAGTTCTGGAAATTTTATTTTATGAAATGTTATACATTGGAGGCTTCTGTTTGAAGTGTCGTAAAATTAACAAACCAAATATTTTACAGAACTGGGGGAATAAAGGCTTCAAATTGTCTTTATCTGTGGTTGCCATTCTCAAATATGAAACAAGAAAAGTAATTTTCCCCTATTTTTTTAAACTGTAGGCCACATATTTTTGACCACCATCTATTTATTCACATATGTATTTCTTCACTAAAAACGTTTTGTTTCAAAAAGGAAATCTACAGTTGTTCTATATCCACAGTTAATTTTCCTGTGTCCACATACACACATTTTTATTCCAACAAGATAAACATTCCAATGAGATAAACATTTTCACTAAAAGGTTGCGACACTTCAAAGTGGCCACAGATGACTGATTCTTCCTTAGTTACTGCCTCATTGTAAATCTTTGAGCAAGAAAGAATTCGTTCATTTCTCATTCCTTACAAATACAGGTTAGAATAGTGTGACCCTAGGGAAAATAGCCCCAATTTATGTTTTTCTAACCTTAATTTTGAAATTATGTCCAATGAAATTATGTCCAATGTCCTTAAATTTGAAATAATGTCCAATGAAAAAATTACCCATCCAGTTAGTTTTTAGTTTATAGTTTGTAGTTGTCTCAATTTGTTTGGATGACTGCAATTTCATTAGTTAAAGATACTGTTGTACATGCAGTGAGGTTTTATGGGGATGGGAAAAATGCATAATGTTATGAAAGACAGACACATGTTCAAAATGTTGCCATTTGTTTTACATGAATTAGAAAATGATGACACAGCTCTGTTTTGAAATCATCAGTCTTCATGAATTATTTTATAAATAATATAGTTGAAATAAAACCTCAAACTTATTTTTAGACCACATTTCCCCCTGTGATCTTTAAATCCAGGCATATATTTAGGAAAGTTAAATCCTTAAGTTTTAAAGTTATGTATACTTCATACACCAAAAAGGAATTCGAAGGCTTTTTTCCCCTCTTTTTTGGCTTCCTAAATATTTTGAGTAGTTTATGTTTCTTTGTTACAGAGAGGGCTGTAAGTCCTTTTTTTGTTTTTGGTAGAAACTGGGAATTGTGCTTTGCTAAGTGTAAGCAATATCAAAAACTAAAGTATCTTCTGGATTTGGATCGGATCCCTGAGTCAATGAGATTCAGTAGTTTCTTATATTGGCAAACTACGCTCCCATCTACCAAGATGAAAAATGGGTCAACAAGTAGCGTAAGGATTTTTGCCAGATATTTACATATGAATCAAAGGTGATGTCTCCTTAAACTGTCCTTAATATAGGAAACAGTCTGTTTGATTTCAAACTTAAGTGGTATTTGATGTAGTCATTGCCTGTTCATGATTAAAATCTTACAGAAAGCCCACCAATGATGAGCAATCTAACATTTGCGGTCTCAGTTGTAAACTGTGCCAATTTCATGAAAATCATATTATCATAGTTGGATCCAGGCTAACCACATAGAGCTCTTTCTCTATCCATAATTACATAATTAGATTATTTTTATCTTAAAGCATACTTTAAGGAACATTTTCTCTATGGCATATTATTAAAGAATCATGCCTTCTTAAAGTCTCTTTGTAAGCCAAGAAACCCACATGTTACACATTATAGGGGGGGAAAAAAAGTTTTCATGAGATTTCTGCCCAGCTTTGAATCAAGGTTCAGGAACTGTATTACAGTCTGCCAGTGATATTTTGGGAGTGAAGAGAATAGAGTTGCCGAGCAAACTTTACTAAAATAATTGATGAGACAAGATATTGGATGTTAAAAAAATGCGATTACTCTCAATGCCAAACCTATCTTTCTCAAGAGTTAGACTTGGACATTTGAGATAAGATTTTAAAACTGTGTTCTCTATATAGAAACTGCATCTGCTATCGTAGGCTGAGGGGAGGAGGCAGTCTTGATCTGCAATAAGTCTATTTTGTTTTAATGTTTGGTTATTAATATATACAATATCTTTCATCCTCATTCTCAGTTTTATTTAAGCCAAAGAGAGTGTAAATTCATCAATACTACACAAACCAGGCATACAGAGTTTGGTAACTGACTGAATTCTGGTAAATTGCTTATATTTCTCTAGAAATGTTGGTTTGCAGATCTCATGCTTGATATGCTAGAAATGCGTGACAAAGATATTACTCAAGATAAGGACACAATGCTTAGGGAAATAGAAATATGTGAGATGATAACCCCACTCAACCAAATAGACAATGTTAGTTAAGTAGTAAATGTTTTTATTTCATTTATTTTATTTTCTATAGATTTATAAATGAAAAAAAAGAGCTTAAGAAAGAAGGCTGCTCTGAATCAAATATGGAAGAATGTCCATTTCAAGTCTTAGCTGAATCTGAGTCTTAAATTGCTTATCAACTTTTTTTTTTTATTACAGAATGCTGCCTTATGCAGATGTGCAGTGAATCCTTGGACAGGAGAGTTATTTGTCCTCCCAGTCTTCCCTGTATCAAAACCCATTGACAACATAACTAAAAGTAAGTAATTAAACTTGTCCTTAATTCTGTCTGTAGTGATACAGCCCTTTGAGATTTCTCACAAAGCTTTTCTCCAGGTTGGGATTCTACTCTGAGGAATTATAAACTGGAGTAAATTTCAGTTTCCTATATCTAAAGTTTAAGATCACTGTTGCATCTTTGTTGTATCCTGTGATGCACTGCACTATTGATACATTGGATATCAACTGATACATTGGATATCTTTCCAACTGTATTGGAAAGATATGATTTCCTTCTACCTTTAGTAAATTTTCTTTCATTGGCTTTGTTATTTTTCCATGATGCTGAAATTTGAGCAGGGATCTTTGAGTACACTACAAAGCATCCAGGGCAAACTGGATTTGGTTATGTCACAACCCACTCCAGTATTTTTGCCTGCAGAATTCTATGGACACAGGAGCCTGCCAGGCTACAGTCCATGGGAACGCAAAGAGTGGGACATGACTGAGCGACTAACACTTTCACTTTTCAACCCAAGAAGGTCTGTGGGTTCATGATGCAAATTTGCCTATCTCCATTCTAACAATATAGACCTATGTATCAATCATTAAAAAATAATTCTCATCACTGAACTAAAATTATTGAAGACAATATGTATCCATTTTTAAATAGCTTAGTACACATTAAAGTTTTGGGAGATTTTGTGTGTTTGACATAGTTACCCAATAGGGAGGGGGAAGTGTTGATTTAATGATACTTCTCCTCAGTTGCCTTGTATGTTGTTGTTGTTGTCATTTAATCTCTCAGTTGTGTCCAACTCTTTGCGACCCAGTGGACGTTAGCCCACCAGGCTCCTTTATACATGAGATTTCCCAGACAAGAATACTGGAGTAGGTTGCCATTTCCTTCTCCATGGAACCTTCCTGACCCAGGGATCAAATCTCCATCTCCTGCACTGGCAGGTGGATTCTCTACCACTGAGCCACGAGGAAGCCCTGTTTTGTATATAATAAATGAAAAGGCAAAAAGATAGGACACAGAAAGATGAACTCCCCAGGTTGGTAGGTGCCCAATATGCTACTGCTGATCAGTGGAGATATAACTCCAGAAAGAATGAAGGGATGCAGCCAAAGCAAAAACAACACCACCCAGTTGTGGACGGGACTGGTGATGAAAGAAAGGTCTGATGCTGTAAGAGCAATATTGCATTGGAATCTGGAATGTTAGGTCCATGAATCAAGGCAAATTGGAAGTGGTCAAACAGGAGATGGCAAGAGTGAATGTCAACATTCTAGGAATCAGCGAACTAAAATGGACTGGAATGGGTGAATTTAACTCAGATGACCATTAAATCTACTACTGTGGGCCAGAATCCCTTAGAAGAATGATAATTTCTAAGAGCAGAAGCACATGATGTGGTTGTACCATTATTACAGCTTAATGATTGGAAGGACAGCATAGGGATGGGGATCACAAATGGAGCCAGGTAATCAGAGTAAAGGAAGTAGAGATAAAAGCTCTGGAAGGCTAAAGTGGAATGAACAGTGAATTTGGGGCAGAATATGAGAGTGGAGGGGGCTGCATAATGAGAAACTTTTGGAAAATTGCAGAAGGGTCACCTTGAGTCTTTGGTTAAGTACTGATCTACACAAACATTAGGGGAAACTGTGAAATTAAAAGAAAGAACATGGGAAAGGCCAGGGGTGATAAATTTTTTGAGTTCACATAAGATGGAAGTAATTTCTGTTCTCGAAGTCAAAGTGGAAAGACCTCATGATACATCAGGCCTTAGCAGTGAAAGCAAGTGAAAGTAAGTTAGCCTTAAAATTCTCTCTGTGTGCCTGCTTAATCGCTTCAGTCGTTTCCAACTCTTTGCAACCCTATGGACTGTAGCCTACCAGTCCATGGGATTCTCCAGGCAAGAATACTGGAGTGGGTTGCCATGCCCTCCTCCAGGGGATGATCTTCCCAACCCAGGGATCGATCTTAGGTCTCCCACATTGCAGGCAGATTCTTTACTGCCTGAGCCACCAGGGAAGCCACTTTCCTTTTTAACCTTTTTCAACATGTTTAAAATGTTAAAAAAGAAAGTTTTGAAAAATTAATATGACCCACATGTAACCTAACTGTCTGCCTGATGAAAATACAGTGCTCTTTAAAGGTATTAAAAAAAAAAAAAAGTCCTTTACTGTATAATATGAAATACACAGTGTCCAGCATCTAGTAAAAAATTACTAGGCAATCAAAGGAGCAGAAAAATACAGATTTTAATCAGGAGAAAAATAATTTGATAGAAATAAACACAGAAATAGCACATAAAGGAATTAACAAATGAAGAGTTTGAAAAGCTGGGACAACTTCCAGTTTATGGTCTAAAGTATAGAAATTTAGAAATTTCACTTCATTTTCAGAAAAAGAAAAAGATGAACAAAGTAAAAATCAGCAATCATTTTTAGATATATGATATACATCAGAGAATTGAAGGTCACAGGGCAAACTACTGCCCCAACTGGAGACAGATTCATATACTGCAAGTCAAAGCTTTTTCTTCACTAGGAGCAAAAGTCTATCAGAAGTCTGCTAGAAATACTTACACAGCAACTGCTGAATTGTTGGAAGTTCTCTTTGAATAAGCTTGAATGTTAGAGACTCCAGGCAGGCCAGTCATACAAGCTATCTCATGCTTATGAGAGTTTTACCCCCAATAGTCCCACTAGCTTTTGAGGATGAACATTAGAAAGAAATGTCCTCATGATTCCCACAGTGTGAAAAGAATGCAGCATTCTGAAATATTCCAAAAGCATCCTATTATCCTTAACAAAGAATGTCCTCTAAGTTACTATTTTACCCAAATCTGACTGACTTGTATTTTAATAAAGCCTATCTAACTTAGGAGAAGGGAAATATCAAACTCCAGCCCCATTTTACCTCTGATGTGGGGAAAGGGAAATAACCAACTTCACAAACACCTCTTCATTTCTCTCTCACCCAAGGTGAGAAAACTAGAAAAATAGCAAATTAAATCCAAAGTAAGAACAAATGAATAATAAAAAATTAGGGTAGAAATCAGTGAAATTTAAAACAGAAATCAATAAAGGCGACAAAACCAAAAGCTAGCTCTTGGAAAATATCAGTGAAGTTGATGAACCTCTAGTGAAATTAACTAAGAGAAATAGTGACCAGTGGTTGCCAGGGATTAGGGTGCTGGGAGTGAGGGGGGATTATTGAGGCCTGGGAAGCTATCTGTATGTTACACTGTGATGGTGGATACGTGACATTATGCACTTGTCAAAACCCATAGAAATATACACACAAGAAATCAAGGCTACTGTAATCTGTATACTTTAGTTAAAGATAATATATATGTGTAGGCTTATCAATTGTAAAAAATTTGCCACACTACTCTGAGATACTAAACATGGGGAAAACTGTCTAGTTCAGGGGAAATTGAGTATACATTGGAATTTTTGTACTTTCTGCTCACTTTTTTCTAGAAACTTAAAGTGATTCTATATAGTGTGCTAATTTAAAAGATAGCTGAGATAAACATTAGAACTTCTCTATAAAGGATATAAAAGAAAACCTGAACATGATGAGATCTTAGACACAATAATCATAATGAAGTTGTAAACAAAATTCAGATAGATTTTCTAAAGATTAAAAGTACAACATATACTTAAAAAAATACAGTGAATGTTATTATAAGTATATAAGTCACAGGAAACCTCATTACATTTAAAGGCATACTAATGAAAAGTATGTTAAAAAGTCATAGAAAAAGATGAAAATAAAGTTCACTATTAGAGGGACATTATCAAGTATTATAACACATTTGTAACTGGAGTCCTAGAAGAAGAAAAAATAATGAGACAGGAAAGAAATGTGATGAAATAGTCATTAAAAGTTTATAAATTTGAGGACTGACAGACACATAAATTCAAAATTTTAAATAATAACAAAAGCACAATAGTGGTAATGAAACCAACACTAAGGTTTATAATAAAATCACTGAAAACCAGAGACACCAAGAAAATCTTAAAAGAAGGTAGAGAAAAAAGACACATGCCAAAGAGAAAAATATACATCAAAATGAAAGCAGACTTCAGAAACTATAAAGCCAGAAGACAATGACATAAGATCTTTAAGATGTTAAACAAAAAATATTTCTTGACCTAGAATTATTGCATGTATCACAATATTTTTCAAACTTACAGGCAAAAATATGTTTCAGACAAAAAAAAAATTGTGAGAATTAAGAAGATGCATACTAAAAGTAATACTTAAGAGAAATATTCAAACAGAAGTTAATTGGTACCATATACTTGAATCTTCAAATAGAGTGAGAATGCTGGGAATGGTAAATATTTGAATGTTGTTCAGTTGCTAAGTCATCTCTGACTCTTTGCAACCCCATGGTCTGCAGCCTGGCAGACTCCTCTGTCGATGGGGATTCTCCAGGCAAGAATATTGGAGAGGGTTATCATTTCCTTCTCCAAAATATTTAAATAAACATTCAAATATTTAAAGAAGATATATGTTCTCACTTTAAAAAATTTCTCTGGCAGATCATTTCCTTGTCATTATTAACAAATATACTTGACATTTATTATTAAGAAGTAATAATGCATGGTTTCGTTTATAGAATTAGCAGAAATAAAACATATGACAACAATACAACCAAAGAGGAAAAGTGAATATGGAGTTAC
The DNA here is from genome assembly GCF_023699985.2 of Odocoileus virginianus. Lineage (NCBI taxonomy): Eukaryota > Metazoa > Chordata > Mammalia > Artiodactyla > Cervidae > Odocoileus > Odocoileus virginianus. The sequence goes on from NC_069691.1 coordinate 6,095,846, forward strand.
ACTCTTATAAGATTTTTGTACTGTATTTGAAGTGGTAATAACATAATCTTAATTTAGACTGTGATAAGTTAAAGATGAATATGGTAAATTCTAAAGCAATTACTAATAAGAGAAAGGAACAATGTGAGCTAACTAACAGTAAAGATACAATAGAATCATATAATTAATCTCATAACATCATTAATATAAAATGCAGAAATATTTGATAAGAGAAAGATCAGATGGAACAAATAGAAAATAGCTTTAACTTCAGTCTTATTGATAGCCACACTGAATATATTGTGTCATCCAATACCAAAGTCACATTTAGGTATTAGGGACATATATGTTTAGGCCAAATTGAAATGTGTTATGAGTATAAAACATGCATTGGCTATCAAAAACTTAGTATGAGTTAATCTAATGTAAAATACTCAGTAATATATTTTTACATTGTTTAAATGAGAATATTTTTGGATATATTTGGATAAATAAAGTAAAGTATTGAAAGAGTATTTTAACCCTTTTTGGTGTGTCTACTAAATTTTTTTTAAATTACATATATGTGACTAATATTTGTGGCTCACATTTTATTTTCATTGGATAGCACTAGCCCAAATACTCCAATTAAAAGTAAATATTGTCAGATTGGATGAAAACCAAAACCTATATATATATATATATGTTGTCTACAGGAAACCCACTTTAAGTATTAAAATATAAATGTTAAAGAATGGAAAAAGTTATAATATGAAAACACCACTTAGATGAAAGCTGGAGTGCTCATATTATATCAAACCAAGTTGACCTCAGAACAAGGAAAAATGCCAGGACCAAGAGAGATGTTATATATTAATAAAGAGGTCAATTTATCAAGAAGCTATAATAATTCTAAATTTAGTAAGAGAAGTTTGAAATATGTGGATAAAAAATAACAGCAGACTGACATCTTAAGAAATGCTAAATCAAGCTAAAATGATTCATTCAGGCTGAAGAAATGATACCAAATTCAAATTTGGATCCTCAGAAAGAAGTGGTAAAAATAAGGGTAAATGGAAAACAGTATTTCTCTTCATATACTTTTAGAGTAAAAAATGGAGTTCATTGAATTTATAATCTCTGTAGGCTCATTTTTATATGTAGTTGTACTGTGTCTACAATTTACATGAAGTGGTACAATTTTAACTCTGTTGGTTAGGAAAAAACTAAATATGTATACTGGAATCCATCAAGTTAAAAAAAAAAGAAAGGGAAAAAACTATAGTTATTAAGATAGTAGGTAAAATAAAATTTTTTAAGTATTCAAAAATCAAAAACAAATGAGAAAAGGGGGAATAGAGTAACAAAAAAAGGGGATAAATGAAAAAACTGCATGGCAGATCTAAATTGAATCATATCAATAATTATATTAAACATTAAGAAACTAAACTCCCAAATTAAAAACTGTCCAAATGGATAAAAGACCCAACAATAAGTCATATAACAGATGCAGTTTAAGTAATAATACATAGAAAAGTGCTGCAATTCTAAGATAAGCACAGCCGTTAATAAGAGATTTACTTAGTAAATGGCTAACAAGGAGAAATATATTTAGCACGCCAAGAGTAAGAAAAGAAGGCTGTAATGGCCGTGTTAATAATAGATAAAACTGACCTTAACACAAAGTGTATTCCTAAAAATAGAGATTTCATAATGATAACTCATTTCATTAGGAAGGCAAAATTATCTTAACTATGTGCTTAAGAATAAAGTTTAAAAATATGAAGCAAAAATGAACAGGATTAAAGAAACAGATAATTGGAAAAATAAAGATTTTGATAGAGACTTTCTCCTCTTTAAGAAATTGATAGAGAAACTAGACTTTAAACAATCAAAACCAATTCACCTTCAAAGAAGATAAAGTATCAAATAATTCAATATATACACATGGAGATATGTATATAAAGGTGAAAATAAAAATTTAATCCTTAAAAAGTTTTGGCTCTCTACATTTTATGTTTCATATCAGAAGATAAAACAATGTCTTTTATATAAAACAAGAACTAGATTTACTTTCGTTTATTCTGATGTCTTTGTAAAAAGTTATTTTCAATTTTGATTAACCTTGAAAACAAACATTCAGCTATCAGGGCAAACAATAGCAAATATATGACATTTTATTAAGCCCTGTTCTAAACTAAGTCAACACCACCTTTGCTTCACCTTCTTACTTAGAAGTTAATGGCAAAAAAGTCAATGACGAAAACTGACAGTAGTTTTTGAAAATTAAAATGATCAGAAAGCATCTCAAATTCAAAATCTTTCGGGAATGGGAAATATAATTTTGCTTTATGTCTCATAGTCTATGAGAATGTTTGCTTTTTACTGTTAAGTCTAGGATATATCTAGTGCTTGCAATGCACCATAACCTTTTTATATGGAAAACATGCTTCTTATACAGGGGTCAGTATGGTATGATATTTGAGTAGGCGCAAAGTGGAAAAAAAAATTTTCTTAAAAACATCATCAACCCCTCACAAGACCAAAGATTGGCATAGTGGTGGAAGCAATCTGTGTTGTTAATTAGGTCTGACACCAATTTTGTATTAATTTGATTTCTTTTTCTCATAGCCATGTGAGTGATATGCACGTGCCCTCTCCCTTACCTGATAGCTCAGTTGGTAAAGAATCTGCCTGCAATACAGGAGACCTGGGTTCAATCCCTGGGTTGGGAAGATAAGATCCCCTGGGGAAGGGAAAGGCTACCCACTCCAGCAGTCCATGGGGGTCGCAAAGAGTCGAACAGGGTGAGCAACTTTCACTTTCTCCCTTACAACCATTTCCCCCTCCTTTTACAACTGGCACTTTTGGTTGGTGGTATGTGTAGAGAGTTTTCCTGTTGCTGGTCCCAAATCTGGCATTATTTCTGACAGTCATTTTATTTGGATTAAATCCAAATATTTTAGAAGACTGAAGTAAATTAATTGTGTTATCTATTTCAATAAAAGAGCCACCACAGCCAAGCCAATATAAACAGGCTGTAATAGTAATGGCCAATTTAAAGGTTCATTAACAAATACCAGCAGTAGCACTATAATTTCCAACCTTTTATCACTCAAATATGAAACTACAGGCATTGAAGACACCAGAGAAGAGACTATGTCATACCACAGACTGTTGATCAGTTTTTTACTTATCATTATAAACTTCCAAAATGTAAGTTAAGTTCTAGCTGTCTTGCTAATTTTCAGATTGAATTGTGCCCCCAGAATGATGACAGTGTTTTAGTTGTTCTTTTTTGTGCTTCTTTTCTCATTTGTCTCCTCTGGCAAACACTTACTTTCTGATCATTTACCCTCCTTAACGAATCTCCTTGTTTAATTGTTTAAAATGCTCTATATAGTTTTAAGTGAGTTTGGAGCCTCAGTGTTTACTTCACTTGTTCACAGTGTGATGGCAGAAAGATGTAGAAGAAACAAAAATGACAGCAGTACCCTAGAATTTAGGTATTGTTTCTGCTCTCTCTTCTGGGCAGAAAAGAAGTCATAGCCACAGTTAGTTGAACTCCACCTTACAAAAAACACCTGGTTGTAACTTGTGTACAAGAGAAAGCTGAAAGTTAAAGTGACAAATTGGGAAAAGCTATTCACAAAACCCTGTAGATTAATAGTATTTATTATTCATCCTCTATAAATTTGTGAATGTTTTCCTAGTTTTATTAATAACATTAATCATTTCTCTGCAAAATACTTTTAACCTTTCAAGTGGCAATTTAAAAAATCTTAAGAAGTGAGAATTAAAATTTATAAAAAATTATAGAGGAAGAAATCTAAACATAAACATAGGAATGACTTTTCACTCTTATCTGCGGCTTCATTTGTAATAATAGTACAAAAAAAGAGCACACAGTTTTCACTCATCCTCCTAGTAATGAAAATTGAGTAATAGTATTTGGTACTGTTGAGGGTGGAATGAGACAGGAAAAGTAAGAGTGAATGGTGCTCAGGGCCCATGGGATATTTATGCACTCTCTCTTTTGACATTCAGCTGCAGGGAACTAGACATTGTAAAATTCAGTGAGATAGTCATGTTTATTAAATAATCATTTGAAGTATAAATAAGTATATTTTTGATATGTATTTGGTATGTGCTGTGATAATTTTAAAAGTGAATCAACTCTTACATTCTAGTGTGAGGAAACAATCACATGTTTAGACAGAAATTTAACTACTAAGTTGATTCATAACATAATACCATATAGTAATGGAAAGTCAGATATAATCTAGATAGCCAAAAGCATGGCTTAAAAGAACCTGACAATCTTTATGATGACTGTCATGCAAACAGTGAAAGAGAATATCAGGGAATATTTATTAACACGAGGAAACATCTATATTGTGTTGGTTGTTAAAATCAGAGGCAAAATTGTTTATAATAAAAGCATGATTTTGTCAAAAGATATGTATAATGTAATTACATACATATTCATGTAATTATATAAAAATTTATTTTTATATATTCATATTTAAGGCCAAAAGGAAATGATGGTCTCTATCACCGGTGGATTAAACAACAGAAATGTATTTCTCACAGTTCTGGAGGCTGGAAGTCTGAGCTGAGGGTACCGGAAGGGTAGGTGTCTGGTGAGAAGTCTCTCTGGATTGCAGACGGCTACTTTCTCACTGTGTCTTCACATGGAGGCAAGAGGGAGCTCTTCTTATAAGGACACTAATTCCATCCTGAAGGGTCTTACCCCATCCCCCATGATCTCATCCTAACCTAATTCCCTGCCTATGTCCATATGTTCAGATATCATCACCATGGGATTTAGGGCTTTAATGTATAAATTAAGGGGGTACACATACAGTGTAACTGAACACTTCACAGATAGATTTTAATTTCTTCTTAAAATAATTAATCATATTCCATAGATTCTAAATAGGTTCATTTCTATATTAAACAGTATTAAAAACAGTTGAAGCATTAAGATGCTAAATGGCAGGATGATGAAACTCATTTCATTGTACACTTTTGGGCATTTCACAAAGCTTCCCTTGACCACTTCTCTCACATTCAGTAACTCTTTGAGATCAAAATGACAACCACTAGGATCCTATTTCTTAGTTATGCACATTAATACTTCAAATAAGAGTCATAATTTAATCAGGGTGCATAGTTGCTACTAGGGCAAAATTGGGAAAGGAATAGTTTTAGATTCTTAATGTTATATACACTTTAGCAGTCCAACTATGTTTCCAGTAAAATACCTTGGAACATAGTCCATGACAAAAACAGATCAGGCTTTTCCTTCAAACATTAATTACTCAAGTACGAAAGTGCCAGTGAGAAAACAGTGCCAACAACAGGGATCGCATGGGGACAAGAATGAGCCTGCCAGGAATCCCTTCTTAAAACTTTACAGCCCAGTTATATTTTTCCTGATGTATGGGAAACAAAACCATGAAGAAAAAGAATAAGGAAGAAAGAGGAGAGAAAGGAAGGAAAGAAGGAAGAAAATGAGAAAGGAAGAAAGGGAAGGAAAGAAGGAAAGACAGGAGGAAGGAGAGAAAAGAAAAAACAATTGATATGAGGTTTAGCCCACAATTCAAAAGTTACTCCTATTAGGGGAAGAACTATATAAGCCAAATTTCACTGGTTGAAATTTTCACTTAATTAATTACAAAATTGTACGAGAAGATGCTTTGGACTCACTTAGCTTTCTGGTTTGTTTTTGTTGGCCTAATAAACATACTTTGGAAAGAGAATGTACATTTGGAGCCCTAAGATACCTACCCTCTCCAGGATACTCGACCACTCCTGCCTCTAAGGAGGCAGAAGCCACTGTGCTGAAGTGCTGCCAGCACACTCGGGGCAGACAGCATCCTTAAAGACCACAGCCTGCTGGAAAGCAGAGTTGCTGGAAAAGCAAGCTCCTAGTAGCTATCTCAAAACACTTTTCTTCTTTCTCTCCCTATTTTGGTCACCCTGGGAAACACTTTAAAAAAAAATCAACTCTATTGAAATGCAATTTACATAAAATAAATACTACTGTTTTAAGTGTATAGCTTGGTGAATTTTGACAGATGTAATTATCCAGGTAGCTACTGGCACAAACAAGATGTTATTTCCTTCACTCCAAAACTTTCCCTTATACCCCTTCCCAGTTATCTTTCCTCTCTCCAACACCATTCTGTTACTCTGAATTAGATTTGTCTCTTAGGAACTTTCATATAAATAGACTGGACTGTTTTGTGCTTAGCTTTTTGTAATTAGAATGTTTTTGAGATTCATTCATACTGTTGGATATATCACTAATTTATTCCTTTATACTGTTGTAGATATAGTTTTACCGCTCTTTCCTGTATAGTCGATACATTTTCTATTTTTTTGTTTAGTCACTGCTCAAGGCCTTTAGTCAAATAAGTGATAAGAACATCCTTGCCTTATCCCCAATTTCAGGGGGAAATCATTAATTCTTTCAGCACTAAATGCTTGGCATAGGGTTTTTATACATGCTCTTTATCAGGCTGAGGAACTTACTTTCTATTTTTAGTTAGATAATTTTAACATATTGAGTGTTTAAGTGTTTTAATTTTTTCTTACATCTGTTGAACTGATCATATAATTTTTCTGTTCAAATAATGAATAAGGTGAACAAAATTGATTTTTATGAGTTATTATTCAACCTTGCAATTCTATTAGAAACTCCAGTTGCTCATTTTACATATCCTCAAGTTCAATTTGTTATTATGTTTTAAGGGAGTTTTGACCTATGTTTATAAAGGATATTAGTCTGCAGTTTGATTGCTTATAAGCGTCTTTGTCTTGGTTTAACAGAGTAATACTGGCTCTGTAACATCAGTTAGGAAGTGTTTCTTTCACTTCTATTTTCCAAAACATTTTGTTTGGGATTATTGCTCTTCTTCCTTAGAGTTGAACAGAATTCATCTGAGAAATTATGTAGTCTAGAATTTTATTTGTAGGGAACTTTTAAAGTAAAATTCAAATATTCTTAGTAGTTAAAAACTAGGGTTTTATAAAGAATTTGGCATGTCATCTAGTCTGCCAAATGTACTTGCCTAAAGATTTCATAACATCCCTCATTATCAGATTAATGTCTGTAGGTTCTGTAGTTATATTCTTTCTGTTTCATTCCTGATAGCTAAAATCTGTGACTTTTCCATTTTCTTCTTGATAAATCTAGCCAGACATTTTTCAGATTCATTTTTTTCCTTCAAATTACCAATTTATGCTTCTGTTACTTTTCTCTATGATCTGAGCCACCAGGGCTGCTGTTATCTTTTAAAATGTTCTTCCTTATACTTAATTTGGGTTTACTTTATGCTTCAATTTTTAGCTACTTAAGGTAGAACCTTAAGATAATAGATGCTATATTTTCAATATAAGAATATTAAATCTATACATTTTCCCATAAGAAATATTTTAGCTGCACCCCACAATTTTTATTATGTTTTCATTTTCTAAAACTATTTTCCAGTTTCCCTTGTGCTTTTCTTTTTCCTTTGACTCACGGGTTATTCTGCAACATTTTTCATACTGCCAAATTGTAGAGTATTCTTCTATATATCCTACTAGTGTCCTTTTTCTGGTCCATAATATAAACCGGGCTCTCTCATTTCATTTAGTTGTCATGTCACCATGTCTTCTGACAGTTCCTTAGTCTTATTCAGACATTTGAAAATTAAAAAAAAAAACAAACCACTGATTGAGCAGGTCATTTATTTTTGTAGAATATCTCTCAATTTTAATCCTTCTGGTGTTTTCTCATAATTATATTAAAATTAAATTTTTTTGGTAAAAAAACACCATAGAATAGATTTTATGTCCTGCTCAGCACATCATATAAGAAATGACATGTTTTTTATGTATTTTGTGATGAGTAACATTCAATTTAATCACTTGGCTAAGGTGGCATCTCCACTGTAAATTTACCATTTTATAATGACGTATATTGTGGGGAGATACTTCAACACTAGACAAATAGTTTCTCAATGTCACTAATTTTAACATTTCTCAAAGGTTCTGCCTTGTAATGACTATTACTGAAAATGGATGATTTTCTATTTTCTTTACTCCTTCTATATTCAGTGATTAAAGTTTTACTGTAAGAAAGAGCTGGCCCTTGTGATTTTTCCCCTTTTTTGTTGATGTATTCAATTATTTATATTAGTATGGACTCGTGGGTATCTTATCTTCTTCTCTAGGTTATAAATCTCACTATCTTTATTATTTTACAGCTCAAAACTTCCCAGATTTGGCTATGAGAGCTCCTTCGGGTTGGGTTCTGTGTCTTCTTCAAATACCTCCATCGTCGTTTTGGGAGCACTTTCTTTCTGGCATCAACATATCCCCAACTCAGCTCACATTTCCCTGGCCTGATCCTGATGCCGAGTGTTTCTCCAAGGATCTTGATTCCTTCAATTAGGAGTGATATTCTCATTATCACTTCAGTGGTATTGCTTCTAGGCCCTTTTGCTGGAGGAGGTAGGAAATACATATGTATATCAACTCATACACTCATATACATCTGTGTTTCTACATTTATCTACTTGTCTGAGTACAAAAACACACCATATGCTTTTCCCCCTAGTCTAACACTACAGCATTCATTCTAGCTTTCCCCTTTCCCTCATTTGTATCAATAACCAGGCTTTCATTATCCACCATATATTTACTTTTTGCTCAATCCTAGCACACACACAAAGTAATTTCGTATCTAAAAACTCATAACCTTGTGAAGAGTGCACTTACAAGCTGGAGTCTGATATTGTTCGCACAGTTCTTTTTTGTCTTTAGCGTTACAGATACAGTAGATTTGTGTGTGTGTTTGTATGTTTAAGACTTCTTTGGTTGGTTCTTTTCTGCCCCAGTCTAATCAATGTGATTATATTTATCATTTTGTAATAGAGTTAAGTTTCTTACCTTTTGAATTTTATTTTGTATTTTATTTTGTACCATATTGTGACAGGTTTTAATCATTTATTTTGAGAATATGGGAAACATTATCACCATTCTAAGAGTCATAGCTCAGAATATACTCAACAAAGTGTCACTTCTTCCTGTTCTGTCATGTTTCATTTCCAGCTGGGCTCTGAAGGGTGAACTGTCTCAAAGGTTTCAAAATTATTTTTCCTGGTATATTAATATCTTTTGCTCAGAAAATCATGCATACATATTTCTTAAATCCTATTATTTCTTATTGTATACTAAGGAGAGTCTTTTGCACTTTGCTTTTTATCACTTGCTAGTTTATTATGTTCAATATCAAAATAGTTAAATATTGGAATAAGAGCTCTAATAACATCCTTTTTTTCCGAGTTCCCAGAGAAAATCCTTCTCGTTTCTGAATTTGTTTCAGTTGTCTGATTTACTCCTGATTGTGGCTCATGTTGTCTTGCTTCTTGGCATGCTTAGTACTTTTATGTTGGAGTCATGTCTGCACTGTTGTTTTCCTTGAAAGAGTCTGTCCTTTCATCTGGCAGCAGTTTAAGCTACTTGCAGATCTGCTTGATCTCTTTAAGGCCTCTTGTTAAGCTTTGTTATGGTTGGCCTAGAGTAGGCTTCACTCCAGATAGAGTTTAGTTCTAGTACTGATGCATGACCCTGTGGGCTATCACCAGGGACCCTCAGTGGCCTGATCAAATGTCTTTCTACTTTCTCTGATCTCTGGGATTGTTCAGCTTACAAGTTACTGACTATCCTTTGTTCAGCCTCATGAACTTGAACTCTATACATAGACTGATTAGTTCTCAGCAAAAATGCAAGAGTACCCCGAGCATGTTTCTGAAGCTTTCTCCCTTTGTACTTCTTTGTCTGGAACTTGGCTGTGCAATCTCGGCATGCTCCTCCGTGGTTTCTGTGTCCTCAACTCAGCAAGACCCTGAGGATTTGCTTGGACTCCCTCTTCCGGTGCCTGTGATTCAAAAAACACAACCAAGCAGAAAATGGGTCCTCGTGTGCTAATCCTGTTTCCTTTCTCTCAAGGTTCCCTGTTTCTTCTGTCCGTTGTACAATGACTGAAAATAATCAATGCCTATATCTTGTTCAGCTAAGTTTTTACCTCACTAAAGCAACTTTGGTTTCTGTTTTTACATCAGGCTTGAAGGCTGAAGTTTGCCCTTTCTGAGTCAGTGATACTCAGATTATAAGCATTACCCACTAGCCAGTATGCCACCTTTGTGCATCGTGGGATCAGTTGTCCATTCTTTAAGATGCTTAGTCACCATTCACCAATTGTGGCAATAAATAGTATGCCAATCTCTGAAGACTGTGATATGAGCAGTGCTTCTGTGGCTGTGAGATGTATAACCTAAACCTACACAAGTAATGAATTTTGACTCTGAAAGGATTCTGGAAAGAGAGAAGAATTACTGATGCCACCTCCTGAGAATGTATTATGGAATTCTACTTGCAGAATAAAATGGGCACTGTGATCTTACATTTTCGTTAGAGGCTATGATGACTTGAAAGAATTCTTAAAACAGATTAGAAACATCTTGACTACTAAAAGAAATAGATATATAGGTCAAGAAGTATGAGAAGCTAATAAATATCAACTTGGAGAGGAACGTTGTGAAAAACCAGTCAAATGGTTGGATGCTGGAAACTAAACTACAGGGTGTGATGCAATGAAGACATTAGGGATTCCCAGGATGTATACAATTATACACACACACACAAACATACATACACACACATATACATTTTATATATATATATATATATATGCATGTATATATATGCATATATATATCTGTATACACACAAAGATTATGTATATTATGTATGTGCCTATAGAATCACACATAATAGTTACTCCTTGAGTCATTTTTATTTAGGAGAAATCAATTTAAATAAGCAACAGAAAGACTGCCTTAACTGGGAACAAAAGGCCAAAACTAGATCTGAAACTGTGGAGAACCTATCTCTTCTTGATGCTCACTTGTTGACAAGTGAGCTATGGGATTGAGACCTTTTTCAAACCCACTAGCAGACTAAATAATTCTCTGTCCTTAGCATCTTCTTGATTTACTGCCTAGGCATTTATATTATGGAAGTTCTCTAACTTCATCCAACAGTTTATTGACCATCTAATAGCCATTATGATATATAGTGCCATGACAAATAAGACAAATAAAATTTGATCTTTGTCTTTGAGCATTTTATAGTATTGCAGGAGGCATAGACAAAAGAAAAGTAATTTCAATGGAAGTGATAGCTCTCCAAAATGAACCACATATGGAAGATGAAATTTTAAGGGGTATTAGTTGTGTAGAAGCATCCTCCCAAATCATTATAATCTACAGACCTCTCTCACTGCATGTATGTCTCCATGCAACTACATGTATATATTTATATGCTCATTTAGAGCACAGTGTTTGTGAATCCTTGCAAATAATTAACATAAGATGCATTAAAGTTTTTGCTTCAAATCATATATTCTCTATCATTAAAGGTAGATATTTATTTTGCTCTGACAAGTACAATTTCAGTAATTACTGTGTTTCATGTAACACTATCATATCCATCAGGCTGTATCTGGTGAGAATAATGCAGTTGCGATTGTATGAGAGCTTATATCATCTACCGCTATCTTTTGGGTTTCCCTGGTGGCTCAGAAAGTAAAGAATCTACCTGCAGTGTGGGAGATCCAGATTGGATCTCTGGGTCAGAAAGATCCCAAAGAAAGGAATGGCTACCCACTTGCTAGTGGTAAAGAAACTGCCTGTCAATGCAGATGTTTAAGAGACACGTGTTTGATCCATGGGTCAGGTAGATCTCCTGGAGAAGGGAATGGCAACCCACTCCAGTATTCTTGCCTAGAGAATCCCATGGACAGAGGAGCCTGGCGGGCTACAGTATGTGGGGTTACAAAGAGTCAGACATGACTGAAGCAGCTTACCATGGATGCATACTGCTGGTTTTTGCAATGGAACTTGGTGAGCTTGCTACATTTCCAATGAAATTTAGCAGACAGATTGCTAAGCTGAATGAGGAGCATTGAGATCCAGTGCAATACCTGATTCTAAGGATTTCCAAATGGATCACACCCATGGTTCCAGTGAGCAGCCAAACTGATGTCCTACTAGAAAAGATGAGGCAGTACTTAACACTGAGAAATCGAAAGGCAGACCTTGTGGCATATTATCAGTGGGGAAATCTTAGAGCTGTGTTAAAATATAATTTACTAAAAGGATAGTTTGCCCATTGTATTAGCTCTATTGTTGCTGGAACAAATGACTACAATCTTAGTGTCTTAAAACAACCACTGTATTATCTTACAGTTCTAAAGTTCAGACATCTGAAATAGTCTTGTGTGGTTAAAACCAAAGTCTCTACAGGGCTTTCTGAAGACTCTAGGGAAGTGTTTAGTTCCTTGCCCTTTCCAGTTTTTAGAGGCTTCCTTGGCTCAAGGTCTCTTTCTAATTTCAAAGTCAGCAATCTCATCATCCTGACCTTGGCTTTGGTTGTCATATTTTCTTCTCCTCTTGTTCTCTTCCCCTTATGCCTGTTTCACTTATAAGGATCTTTGGAATTACACCAGAGTCCCCCTGGATAATCTTCCCATCTCAGTGACATCTGCAAAGTTTCTCCTGCCATGAAAGTATCATAGTCTCAGGGCCAGGACTTAGTCCATGTACTTCTTAGGGGGCCATGTTTATGCCTACCACACCCAGGCTGTCATTTTATTTTTTCACCATGTTATTAATTTTAGTAGGTTATATTAGTTAGCTGATAATATTTAAAAAAATAATTCTGAGTTGCTGATTTAAATTAGGCGTAGGAAACAATTTGATATTTAAGGTAAATTTAACTAATTATAGAAAATCTCTTTGAGATGATACAATAACTTTTCGTGTTGAATCTGTTACTAGAAATGCTTGGAAGCAAGGAGGCCTTGCATATTTAAAATATTTGGTTTATATTTCTGTAAAAGAAGATGTCCAGTGTCTGCAAACCAGCTTGCTGTCTCTGTACTCCTGGTGCAGTATCTATCCATTGGTTATTGCTGAGCATGGAAACCCCAGAGTACTTGGTGCAAACCTCCTTGTTGCTCTATTAGAGAACTTAATTGATTCTGGGTTATACTGGTGGCTGGGCAGAGAATCAAGTTTTCTGAGGACACATATTTTGGCTCTGAGAGTAGATTTTGAAAAAACAACAACAGCAACAAAACCCTAAGCTATATCTTATCTACTGAATGTCTCCCAGGCATCGGAAAATGTACTCGTCAGTAGCCATTTTACCTAACTGCAAGGGGGAATACTTAAGGCAAATAGTCTAGGGACCTGTTTTTTGTTGCAAATTTTTTTGCAAAATTGCTATTTACCCTGGATCCTCCCTTACCTCTTACAAGCAGTCCCTCAGAGCTGAGAGGCTGTCTTCTGGGTTTACGTCCTCAGAAATTCCTTCAAATAAAACATAATTCTAAAAAAAAAAAAAAATAGTCTGTGTGTTTTTCCTTTGCTGAAGCATTCCTGCCAGGGCAGTGTCTTCTTCTGACTTTGAACAGAAACCGAGTCCCTTGAATCACTGTTAACAGGGGTCTTATTTCTCTTCCTTTGCTTCCCTCGGCACTGACTTGGAAGTTAGAGAAGGAAATGTGTGTCGTGTGCTGTGCTGAGATCCTCACATCATTGGATGGGATGAGACTTAGTGGTAGTGGGTGTTAGCTATATTGAGCACATGTTCTTGATGACTGACTCATATTTCCTGTTAATTATTATCTTATGGTGTCATCTCATTAAGTAGCAGGATGATGGGATTTTTTTTTCCTAGTCTTTTCTTCTTTTTTTTAAATTTATTTTTATTAGTTGCAGGCTAATTACCTTACAATATTGTAGTGGTTTTTGTCATATATTGACACGAATCAGCCATGGATTTACATGTATTCCCCATCCCGATCTCCCCTCCCACCTCCCTCTCTACCCGATCCCTCCGGGTCTTCCCAGTGCACCAGGCCCGAGCATTTGTCTCATGCATCCGACCTGGGCTGCTGATCTGTTGCCAGGATGATGGGATTTTGAATAAAGGAGATAACCATGCTTTAATTTTTGTTTTCTGGGAGGAATCCTAAAATTTGATTATATTATTATAAAATTTTATTATATTAAACAATTTATACGGATACATTTATTTTAAGTCTTCACAAGTTATTGAAAATCTGCTTACTCCAGGAGTCTCTGTGCTTATTAATATGTGATTAATGTATGATTCAACCATTTAATAAATATTGCTTATTTATATTTTTATAGGGTCTAGAAGAGGCATCTTGTGAATGAAGAGAATAAAAATACAGTTTGAAAATGATAAATACCCTAGATAATTTTTAAATTTTGTCTTCTGCTTCATATCAGCAGAAATAATAAAATAGTTTGGTAGCAGTGAGTTAAGTGGTTATATACTTACCCCTTGGAAGGAAAGTTATAACCAACCTAGACAGCATATTAAAAAAGCAGAGACATTACTTTGTCAACAAAGGTCAAGGCTATGGTTTTTCCAGTAGTCATATATGGATGTGAGAGTTGGACTATAAAGAAAGCTGAGCACAGAAGAATTGATGTTTTTGAACTGTGGTGTTGGAGAAGACTCTTGAGAGTCCCTTAGACTGCAAGGAGATCCAACCAGTCCATCCTAAAGGAGATCAGTCCTGGGTGTTCATTGGAAGGACTAATGTTGAAGCTGAAACTTCAATACTTTGGCCACCTGATGTGAAGAACTGACTCATTTTAAAAGATCCTGATGCTGGGAAAGATTGACGGCAGGGGGAGAAGGGGACAACAGAGGATGAGATGGTTGGATGGCAACACTGACCCAATGGACATGAGTTTGGGTAAACTCTGGGAGTTGGTGATGGACAGGGAGGCCTGGTGTGCTGTGGTTCATGGGGTCACACAGATTCAGACACAGCTGAGCGACTGAAATGAAAGACTACTTCAGGTAAAAAATTGGAAATTTCTGAAATTTAATTATCTTGTTAACTTTATTGTTTGTTTTAAAGGTAGCTTTAAAGATGTTAAGAATATAATGAAATGTTCAAGTGTCCTGTCTATATGATGTGCACCCATCAGATGTTGAATTTGATGAGCGTCTCCCAAGAATGTCTCCAATGAGTGGAGCCCAGATTATAATCCCTGGAACTTCTTATTATGTTTACATGCATGGAAAAGGGATTTTGCAGATTCAGTTATGTTAAGGACATTTAGATGAGATTATCATAGATTATCCAGGCAGAGTCAGTACACTCACAAGTGTCCTTAAAAATGGAAGGAATCAGAAGAGAGTCAGAGGGAAGGACGACTGTGGAGGAAAGCTTGAATTGATGTGGTGTAGTCAGTCAGTCAGTTCAGTCACTCAGTCGTGTCCGACACTTTGCGACCGCAAGAATCGCAGCACGCTGGGCCTCCCTGTCCATCACCAACTCCTGGAGTTTATTCAAACTCATGTCCATCGAGTCGGTGACTCCATCCAGCCATCTCATCCTCTGTCATCCCCTTCTCCTCCTGCCCCCAATGCCTCCCAGCATCAGGGTCTTTTCCAATGAGTCAACTCTTCGCATGAGGTGGCCAAAGTATTGGAGTTTCAGCTTCAGCATCAATCCTTCCAATGAACACCCAGGACTGATCTCCTTTAGAATGGACTGGTTGGATCTCCTTGCAGTCCAAGGGACTCTCAAGAGTCTTCTCCAACACCCCAGTTCAAAAGCATCAATTCTTTGGTGCTCAGCTTTCTTCATAGTCCAACTCACACATCCATACATGACCACTGGAAAAATCATAGCCTTGACTAAACAGACCTTTGTTGGCAAAGTAATGGCTCTGCTTTTTAATATGCTGTCTAGGTTGGTCATAACTTGCCTTCCAAGGAGTAAGCGTCTTTTAATTTCATGGCTGCAATCACCATCTGCAGTGATTTTGGAGCTCCCAAAAATAAAGTCTGACACTGCTTCCACTGTCTCCCCATCTATTTGCCATGAAGTGATGGGACCAGATGCCATGATCTTTGTTTTCTGAATGTTGAGCTTTAAGCCAACTCTTTCACACTCCTCTTTCACTTTCATCAAGAGGCTTTTTAGTTCATCTTCACTTTCTGCCATAAGGGTGGTGTTATCTGCATATCTGAAGTTATTGATGTTTTTCCTGGCAATCTTGATTCCAGCTTGTGCTTCTTCCAGCCCAGCCTTTCTCATGATGTACTCTGCACATAAGTTAAATAAGCAGGGTGACAATATACAGCCTTGACGTACTCCTTTGCCTATTTGGAACCAGTCTGTTGTTCCATGTCCAGTTCTAACTGTTGCTTCCTGACATGCATATAGTTTCTCAAGAGTCAGGTCAGGTGTTCTGGTATTCCTATCTCTTTCAGAATTTTCCACAGTTTATTGTGATCCATACAGTCAAAGGCTTTGGCATAGTCAATAAAGCAGAAACAGATGTTTTTCTGGAACTCTCTTGCTTTTTCAGTGATCCAGCAGATGTTGGCAATTTGATCTCTGGTTCCTCTGCCTTTTCTAAAACCAGCTTGAACATCTGGAATTTCACGGTTCACGTACTGCTGAAGCCTGGCTCGGAGAATTTTGAGCATTATGATGTGGTTTAAGAAGGGCTCAATTTTCTTCTGCTTGTTTAAAGATGTAGAAAGGGGCCATGTGCCAAGGAATGTGGGCAGTCTCTAAAATCTGGAAAAGGCAAGAGAATGGATTACTCTCTATAGAGTCCAGGAAAAAAATGTAGCCTTGTGGACAACTTCTGTTTAATCTCATAAGGGACTTTTGACTCCTGACCTTAAGAATTATAAGATATTAATTTTGCATTAAGCCACTAAGTTTGTCAGGATTTGTTATAGCAGCAATAGAAAACTATGCACATGAACCAAAGAATATTACAATTATTACTATTGGTTTACATGCTATGAGCAGGTAAAATCATCTGTAGTTAAAAGTGAATTACAGAACCTTCAGTTTGTTCCAAGAGAGAAAGAAGGAAGAAATCTAAAAAGTATTAGCTTTAATTAAAAAATATATATATATATTTATGCAAGCCAAGTTTTGAAGCCAACTTAAATTTAGAAAGTCATGATTTTTAAAAAAATATTGAACAGTTGATTTACTATGTTATGTTAATTTCTCTTCTATACAGCAAAGTGGCTCAATTATCCAATATATTCTTTTTCATATTTTTTCCATTATAGCTTATTACAGGGTATTGAATATAGTTCCATGTGCTATATAGTAGGACACTGTTTATCCATCCTATAATACTAGTTTGCACCCGCTAATTCCAATTAACTCTCAGTCTTTGGAAGTTTGCCCCTCCCTTGGCCAACAGTTTGTTCTCTGTATCTGTGTGTATTTTCTGTTTTGTAGGTAAGTTCATTTCTGTCGTACTTCAGATTCCACATCTAAGTGTTGTCATATGTATTTGCATTTCTCTTTCTGGCTTATTTTGCTTAGTATGATGATCTCTGGTTTCATCAATGTTGTGCAAATGGCATTATTTCATTTTGGATGGCTAAGTAAATACTCCATTGTATGTATTTACCATACTTTCTTTATCCATTCGTCTGTTGATAGACATTTAGGTTCTTTCCATGATTTGGCTATTGTAAACAGTGCTGCTATGGACATAGGGGCACATGGATCTTTTCAAATTACAGTTTTGTCTAGGTAAATGCCCAGAAGTGGGATTGCTGGATCATATGGTAATTTTATTTTTACTACTATTTTTATTTTTACTACTTTCTACAGTGTCTGCACCAGTGTACATTCCCATCAACAGTGTAGGAGGGCTCCCTTTTCTCCACTCTTTCTCGAGGGGGCTTCCCTGGTGGCTCAGATGGTGAAGAATCTGCCTGCAATGCTGGAGACCAGGATTCAATCCCTACATCGGAAACATCTCCTTGAGAAGGAAATGGCAACCCACTCCAGTATTTTGCCTGGAGAATTCCATGGACAGAGGAGCCTGGGGAGTTACAGTCCATGGGGTCACAAAGAGTTGGACAGGACTGAAGAACTCCTTATGGCCAAATTCAGACTTAAACTGAAAAAAGTAGGGAAAACCACTAGACCATTCAGGTATGACCTAAGTCAAATTCCTTATGATTATACAGAGGAAGTGAGAAATATATTTAAGGGGCTAGATTTGATAGACAGAGTGCCTGATGAACTATGGACAGAGGTTCATGACATTATTCAGGAGACAGAGATCAAGACCATCACCAAGAAAAAGAAATGCAAAAAAGCAAAATGGGTGTCTGAGGAAGCCTTACAAATAGCTGTGAAAAGAAGAGAAGTGAAAAGCAAAGGAGAAAAGGAAAGATATTCCCATGTGAATGCAGAGTTCCAAGAAAAGCAAGGAGAGATAAGAAAGCTTTCCTCGGTGATCATTGCAAAGAAATAGAGGAAAACATAGAATGGGAAAGACTAGAGATCTCTTCAAGAAAATTAGAGATACCAAGGGAAATTTTCATGCAAAGATGGGTACAGTAAAGGACAGAAATGGTATATGTCTAACAGAAGCAGAAGATATTAAGAAGAGGTGGCAAGAATACACAGGAAAACTATACAAAAAAAGATCTTCATGATGCAGATAATCATGATGATGTGATCACTCACCTAGAGCCAGACATCCTGGAATGAGAAGTCAAGTGGGCCTTAGGAAGCATGTCTAAGAAAAAAGCTAGTGGAGGTGATGGAATTCCAGTTGAGCAATTTCAAATCCTAAAAGATGATGCTGTGAAAGTGCTGCACTCAATATGCCAGCAGATTTGGAAAACTCAGCAGTGGCCACAGGCCTGGAAAATGTCAGTTTTCATTCCAATCCCTAAGAAAGGCAAGCCCAAAGAATGCTCCAACTGCCACACAATTGCACTCATCTCACACACTAGTAAAGTAATGTTTAAAATTCTCCAAGCCAGGCTTCAGCAATACATGAACTATGAAATTCCAGATGTTCAAGGTGGTTTTAGAAAAGGCAGAGGAGCCAGAGATCAAATTGCCAACATCCACTGGCAAGAGAGTTCCAAAAAACATCTATTTCTGCTTTATTGATTATGCCAAAGCCTTTGACTGTATAGATCACAATAAACTGGGAAACTCTGAAGGAGATGGGTATACCAGACCACCTGACCTGCCTCTTGAGAAACCTGTATGCAGGTCAGGAAGCAACAGTTAGAACTGGACATGGAACAACAGACTGGTTCCAGATAGGAAAAGGAGTATGTCAAGGCTGTATATTGTCACTCTGCTTATTGAACTTATATGCAGAGTACATCATGAGAAACTGTGCTGGATGAAGCACAAGCTGGAATCAAGATTGCTGGGAGAAATATCAATAACCTCAGATATGCAGATAACACCACCCTTATGGCAGAAAGTGAAGAACTAAAGAGCCTCTTGATGAAAGTGAAAGAGGAGAGTGAAAAAGTTGGCTTGAACCACAACATTCAGAAAACAAAGATAATGGCATCTGGTCCCATCACTTCATGGTAAATAGATGGGGAAACAGTGGGAACAGTGACAGACTTTATTTTGGGGGGCTTCAAAATCACTGCAGATAGTGACTGCGGTCATGAAATTAAAAGACGCTTACTCCTTAGAAGGAAAGTTATGACCAACCTAGACAGCATATTAAAAAGCAGAGACATTACTTTGCCAACAAAGGTCTGTGTCATCAAGGCTATGGTTTTCCAGTAGTCATGTATGGATGTGAGAGTTAGACTATAAAGAAAGCTGAGAGCCAAGGAATTGCTGCTTTTGAACTGTGGTGTTAGAGAAAACTCTTGAGAGTCCCTTGGACTGCAAGGTGATCCAATCAGTCCATCCTAAAGGAAATCAGTCCTGAGTGTTCATTGGAAGGATTGATGTTGAAGCTGAAACTCCAGTACTTTGGCCACCTGATGTAAAGAGCTGACTCGTTTGAAAAGACCCTGATGCTGGGAAAGATTGAAGGCAGGAGGTGAAGGGCACGACAGAGTATGAGTTGGCTGGATGGCATCATCGACTCAATGGGCTTGAGTTTGGGTGGACGTTTGGAGTTGGTGATGGACAGGGAGGCCTGGCGTGCTGCAGTCCACGGGGTCACAGATTCAGACACGACTGAACAACTGAGCTGAACTGAACAACTCTTTCAGAATTTTTAACAATGGCCATTCTACTGGTGTGAAGTGGTACCTCATTATAGTTTTGATTTGCATTTCTCTAATAATTAGTGACGATGAGCCTGTTGGCCATCTCTTTGTTCTTTGGAGAAATTTCTAATTAGGTCTTTTGCCCATTTTTCTATTGGGTTGTTTATTCAATTTAATTTTTTTGGTTATTTTATTGTAACTACTGTTTGTATTTTTTTTTTAATAAGTTAAGCCCTTGTTTTTTTTTTTTTTTTTAAAGTCCTTGTTGGTTGCATCATTTGCAAATACTTTCTCCCAGTCTGCAGGTTGTCTTTTTGTTTTTGTTGTGCAAAAGCTGGTAAATTTGATTAGGTCCCATTTGTTTATTTTTTATTTTATTTCTATTGCTTTGGGTGACTGACCCAGAAAACACTGGTATGATTTATGTCAGATAATGTTTTACCTTTGTTCTCTTCTACGATTTTTATTATATCTTATCTTGTATTTGAATCTTTAAGGCTTTTTGAGTGTATTTTTGTGTGTGGTGTGAGTGTGCAGTCTAACTTCATTGATTTACATGCAGCTGTTCAACTTTCTCAATACCTCTTGCTCAAGAGACTGACTTTCCTCCTTTGTATATTCTTGCCTCCTTTGTTGAAGATTAAGCCCATAGGTGTCAGCTCTTATTTCTGGTCTCTCTATTCTGTATAAGGTATAAAAGCCTATAGATGTCTGCTCTTATATCTGGTCTCTATTTTGTTCCACTGATCCTTATGACCCTTTTTGGGCCAATACCGTGGTGTTTTGATTACTATTGCTTTGTGGTATTGTCTGAAGTCTCAGAGAGTTATGCTTCCTGCTTTGTTCTTTTCCCTCATGATTGTTTTGGCAATTCTGGGCCTTTCATGGTTCCACTGGTGGCTTCCCTGGTGGCTTAGATGGTAAAGCATTTGCCTGCAATGTGGGAGACCTGGGCTCAATCCCTGGGTTGGAAGATCCCCTGGAGAAGGAAATGGCAACCCACTCCAGTATTCTTGCCTATATAATCCCATGGACAGAGGAGCCTGGTAGGTTGTAGTCCATGGAGTCGCAAAGAGTTGGACACAACTGAGCAATTTCACATGGTTCCACATAAATTTTAGCATTATTTGTTCTGGTTTTGTGAAAAATATCAGGGGCAATTTGATAGGGTTCTCATTAAGTCTATAGATTACTTTGAGTAGTATGGCCATTTTTAACAATATAATTGTTCTAACCCAAGAGCATAGGATATCTAAGAAGTATGAATTTTTAAGAGCATGCAAATATTTGAAATTTCAAGTTTCTTACACATGAATTGTTTCTTACAAATGGGACTTTATACTCTTAATATTAATAGTCATGAGCCTAATCTGCACATGGGCTTCCCTTGTAGCTCAGTCAGTAAAGAATCTGCCTATGGTTCAGGGATCCTGGGTTCGATCCCTGGGTTGGGAAGATCCTCTGGAGAAGGAAATGGCAATCCACTCCAGTATTCTTTCCTGGGAAATCTCACAGACAGAAGAGCCTGGTGGGCTGCAGTCCATGGGGTCACAAAGAGTCGGGCACGACTCGGCAACTAACACTTACAGTTAATTTGCACACACAATTTTACAAATTTACATTTTCCAACTTTTAAATAAATCAAAGCTGGTCAATGAAATTTCTTGGACAATAAACCACATTTTGTGTGTGCATGTGTGTGTGTGTATAAATATATTCAGCCTGGGAGATATTTATTCCGCATCTGCCCCTTTAAATTGTGTTTACTTCAGAAACATTTTTGAAGATACTCTGTGAGAATGAAAATTAGAGCAAGGCCTGTCGTCTGATTTATTTGTCAGCATATATGTGTCAGTTAATGCTTTACATATATATATGTAAAGAATTAATAGGAAACTTGATTCTAAGTACAGTACAGTAGTTCCAAGTACACTGTAAATAAAAATTTTTAAATGGCCTTCCAAATACATAGATAGCATTCATGGTCTGAATCTCATTTTACCTTCTCCTACTGATAAGAAATAATTAGCTTTCAAGTTCCCATCATCATAACTCTGTAATTTTATTACCCACATATAGGTTAGGACTAAGGGACAATACATATATACTATAGGGGTAGAAAATCAGGAAGTTGTCATAAATCTTTATCATATTCAGGGTGTTCTCAGTATCTTCAAAGTCATGCTGAATGCAGACTTTATGTTTTCATTTATTTCTTTACCCTTCTTGTGCTTTCAAGTTGTTCATCTATTTCAAGGGTCACTGAGATAAGACAGATCATAATGCTAAATAATTGATTAACTTAAGGGCTTAATCATGACCTGATGAGGGTCTTTTTTCACTCAGATTTGGTCCCTTTCAGCCTCAGGTGGTTCCTGCTGTGCAGTCACTCTTACCTGCACATATTTTATTTTATTTTATTTTTTACCTGCACATATTTTAGAGTGAGCAACTATATTTGACTTCACTAGCTGTTCTGAGGCAATAACTTATGTCATTCACTCAGTCTATCATTATAATGACTGAGAATTGAAAAGCAAAGAGATTGACTCTTCATTTCATAAATTTAGTTTCTGTGCAAAAAGAGTAAGGGGAATTGTGCCTACTTGTATTACCCTATCCATTTCATGAAAAAGCAGTAAAAGATCAAGCATTTCAGTTCTTCCAGTCAAAAATTCTGTTCTTTTCATTAAGATCATAGTTATATTGCAAATATTTAATAAATCTAATAGGAGGCATTGTTTTTCTAGAGCACAGAAAGAAAAGAATGGTATGTTGACTCTAGTATTGTCTCATATTGTCCCTGCTGAGTTTGTAATGAAGAAAAATTCAAAAACTTTTATCATAATCATATTAATTCCCAGAAACATATCATATATCTGTATCTACCTATCTACCTACTATCTACTTATTTTGGTATTTCAACCTTACTCTCAGAAAAAATGGAAGTCTCAAGTGACATGTCCATCATAAAAAATATTAAAGGTTGGACAGTCAGCCAACAGATATTTATTTCAAACCCTCTAGGCAGTCATGAATGATGATTTAAAAAAAGAAAGAAAAAATGGCCCATATCATAAAGTTGCTTTTTAAAAAAAATTAACTGAGCTGATAAGATTTCTACTCAGAGACTAATTAATTGCTATAGTGCAAAAAACTACAATAGGTGTAACAGGAATTCATGGTAGATACCTTGGTGGGTCAAGGGAATGTTTTCTCAGCTGTCTTGATGGATTTAAATAAAATGGTAAAGGGGAAAGCATTTCAGAAAAGAGAAAAGAATAGGAGTGAAAATATAAAATAAAAATGGGCATGGCATGAATACTTAGCATGATGATAACTTCTGAATAATATGAGATAATTTAAAAAAATGAGAGAATAGAGAGTCTTCACTTTGATATTAGAGACAGTCAAGATGAGAAGGACTTATCAATAATTATTGAAAATCGATTATCAAGGAGAAGAATTGCCCAATCTCTTGATAACACATTATGGCACTATCACTGTGCCATATTATTAAGAAACAGCATTCTTTATTCCAGTAAGCAAAGATGCTTTACACTAAATGTGCAATTTTACAAACACTCAAAGCATCAGGGAGCTCATGGTCATAAATTCCCTCTATGATTGCATATCTTATGGAGAGTTAAAAATCTCTTGAGAGTTAGAAATCCACTGTTCTTTTTGAATTCAAGTATTTATATTGAAAATCACAATTTGCACAAACATTGTATGAGAGGGGTATGGTGGGGAGAGAGTTTTTCCAAGAAGACAGCTTTTAATAATGGAGAAAAGAGTCATGTATCTAAAGTTTATAGTATGTTTCAAGCTTTGTAGGAGGCATTTACCATGCAATATCTCACTTAATCCATGTTAATAAAAATACATAGCAGTCTCTCACAGTGCATCAGTGAGGGACATGTCAGGGAAATAGAAAGCACTTTAGATACTTCAACAGGTAGAATTTAACCTAGGCAGTTGATACATAGGTGTTGGTTAGCTGAATGAGAAAAAAGGGAAGATGGGAGGAACCCAGGAAGCATCTCCATCCCTAAGGCTGGGGGAATAAAGGGAAGAAGTCAATGAGAATATCAGAACATAGAAGTTTAAATAATGGGTGCTGAGGAATTGGGACTTATACTTTTGAGGATTTGCTTCCTAGATGATACTGATGCGACCCTGAGCCTCATTCTGTAAGTACCAGTAGGAGATAAAAACTGGAGTCAACAGTTCAGGCTGAGAGAAAGAGCCTGAGAGTTGCGAGCAATAAGTAAGAAGGAAGGTTTTACCTCTGCCCTGCCCCTTCTTCTGGATCATCTAAAAGAAAGCCAGCCGGCAGTGAAGACATGCAGTTGGAAGAGCCCCAGCTCCAGCCATACAAGCAGAAGATAGAGAAGTGAATTAGGAGCTGAAGACATAGCATACTAACCAGCACAAGCATTTTCCTCAAAATCTGTGTGATCGAACAATTTAGCTACCTTTCTGGCGTCATATAATCAGTGCAAAGCACAATTAAAATCTGATCTCCAGCTTGTCCCATCACAGCCAGTCCCTTCAACGCTTCCTTCTCTTATAGCAGTTGGCCTTGATGTTCAGGCTGTGGAGCCTTTTGAGGTGCTGCGGATTAGTTCAGCCCTGGCTTTGAGACTGAGTCAGAAACAGAGATTTGCTCGCTTCCTCTGGGATTCATCTCCCACATCTGGAGTGGGACTTATTCATAAAATACTTAACATTCTAAAATGGTCCTAAATACCACATATAAAAATAATTTTTGAGAGTAATGTCTTACTTCTAAGCAAGTGCTTTGGCTATAATACATATGTAATGCTAGAAGAATAGGCTGGTGTATTTTTATTCTGTTTGTGTGAGTCCCTAAGTGCAGCTAAAGAACTTGAATTTGCCAATGATCTTAAAATGTAAGAGCAGACAAGTTTTACTTAGGGTTGCTTTTCTGTATGAAACACAACTTCAGATAACTTGAAACACCCTCATCGGCGAGATGTTAATGAGTGGTCTTGGCATCTAAGAATCGTTCTTAAAATTTTCCCACTCTTAAGGATTCTTTTTTCCTAAGTGCTGTTCTCGAATAGAAAATGGAAAATTCATAGTATCCAAAAGGTTAGATTACTACTTGATCACCCTTATTATGATACCTCTAAGAGAAACAGCAAGTGGTTTAACAATTGCCCATTTATAAAAGTGAATGTTGAAAAGAAAACACAGAGGTAGGGTTTCAAGTCATAGGGAAAATTTTCATAAGCAATAACATTAGTCAAAATGTGTTTGTCTTCACAGTAGGTGGAAATGTGTGTGGTAGGACATTTGAGACAAGAATGTGTATTCAAGCCACGTACATTGGACATTTTCAGGGAAAAGAAAAAACAGCTATAAATCAGGTTGAATATTTACTATTTTAATGTCACTAGAAAGCAGTTTCTCAGAAGTTATCCCAATTGCTGCTATACAGAATTTTTCTTCACTTTTTTTGTTGTTGTTAGAGTCAATACCTTGCTTTGCTCGGAGGAATAATATTTACACCGGGAAAATGCTTCTTCTCATCATCTTTCCAAAACCTCTAAGTACCAAAAGCTCTTTTAGAAGCTGTTTTCTTTTGGGATTCTCACTGAGTCACCTACTCATAGGAGAAAAACTACTTCAACACCAAAACCAAACAAAGCCAATTGAGAAGCATTGTGGTTGAATGGTAGGTCGGGAAGCATTGTGGTTGAATGGTCGGTCTTACCGTCTGGAAGACTGTGGTTAGTCCAGCGGAGCCACTGACTTGCACAGATGCCTGGATAAAGATACCTTTCTTTCCAGTATATTGTTGATCCAACAGACCTCCTGGTCCAAGCGCTCATACTTAAAAACCCCATGAACTACAATATTGCTACTCAGTTTTCTTTTTAACCACCCAGGGAGTGCCGCGCAGGTTTGTTAATTAGTATTTGCTACTTACTGCAAGATTCTAACAGGAAATAAATTCTGGATACAAACTGCCAAAAGTAAGGGTGTTCCCAATGAAGTTTTATATCAAACTGTTTCAAGTTTCTCTCTCTCTCTCTCTCTCTTTTTAAAGCTATGGACAAGTTTGCTCTACCAGCACAAGCACTTAAAAACTCTACTATTATAATCTATTATAATGTTACCTCACTAATTTATGTTTATTCTCTGTGGTTTGCTTTTGGACCTTGTATAGTTTTATGGTAACAAGTTCAAAATTAATTTTCTTAGTCCCTGTACACAGTCCAAGTTGCACATTGATGAGATGAATAGAATGAAGACCTTTTTACCTGAATCAGAAAATCTGAAGAAAACAGACACTGTTTCAAAACAATGAAAAAAAAAAGTTGAAAATAAATGATTGAGCTGGATGTCTTTCATAGAAAATCTATCTCAAAACAGGATTTGTGACCTCAACATATTATATACCAATAAATATATCTGAGGCAATTTGTATTTTTGTAGGGCTAGAAGAAAAATTACCACAAGATAATTTAATCATACACATACAAAGTGTTTGTATCCATATGTGCTTTCACATGCCTGTAAGTCTAAAGACACACACACAAGTACATCAAATAACCTCCAGCTAGTTAATTGTCATTATAAAACAAACACACCTGGTTATTACAGGAGTTGACATAGTTCTGGCCTCTTACAGTGTCAGCATTTCAATGTGCACAAGCCATGCCAAAGAAGGAAAAAACTAAACACACAAACACACACGCACCCCACACACCTCTGAGGTCATGGTTACCTTTTGATCAGGGCGTTTGCAAAATAGCCAAAGCCCTGAAAGAAACCATGAAGTCTGAGAAACATTTGTAGGTTCTGACAAGCTTCCAAGCTTCCTGGTGGGAATACTTTGTGTTCTTTTCCATCCTGCTAGAGGAAAGCAGTGGTTTATGGACAATCTCCTAGGCAATTAGAATTCCATAATTCAAATTAATAACCCCATAAAATATTCAAGATTATGTATTGAAATACTTGGTTTTTTTAACCTATAAGTAAAGTACTATTCTCATAGCGATTTTGAAATTGCTTGGAATTCATCCCAGTCTTGCTGAAAACAGTTTTTTAAAGACATTTGAAATAAAAAAGATTGCATTTAATGAAGATTTTTTAAATTTACAATTAGATTTTAAGATTAGTGGGACATGAAAATATTTGCTTTCACTGGTTTGCTTTACTGGGAAGTCAATGTTAAGGTCAAGTTTTTCTCAAGCTGACCTTTTCCAAGCAGGAAAGGGGGGAAATGGCAGGAGGAGGCAGGAAGACAACTTCATTTTTTCGTGTTCTTGTTATGCTTCATCACATTGTCTAGTGAAAGGAATGAGTAAATTAGGTTTTGGGTTTCATGCACTGGATTATGTGTTTTTATATATCTTCCTGCTTTTAATTTAGTAGGGCAGTTCTTTCCATTAGAAGATGGGTCTCATTAAAAGAAATGTTATTATGGAACCGTGTGCATTAGGTTTAATTTTCACTCAATTTAAAAAGAATACTTGAGAGACTAGTGCATGGAAGCTCAAGAAAATGATTAGTTGGGGTTCCTTTTAAAGAGAGGAGCTGAATGTGTGAGAATTAGCACCTCTGGGGCAAATAAAACAATCAAACAGTCAGAAATGGGGTTGTCAGCTTCTCGTAAATGACAGACTGCACTGCTCTATTTTCAGGCCTTTCTTTAATGACCATTCCCCTTTCTCTTGAGACAGCAGACAAGAATGACTAAGGGTAGGGGGAGTCGTAAGGCTCTGGCCCAACGAGGGTAAGACCCCTAGAGGGATGCCTTCAGTATTTCTTACATTCTGGTACCAAGAGCAAAGTTAGGTCTGTGACTGAGGTGTGGAATCCTATTCCAGCTTGAGCCTTTACTTAGCACAAAGGTCCTTAAACCAGTGAGCATTAGAATCTCCTGGAGGGCTTATAAAACATAGGTTGTCCATCCCACCTCTAGAGCATACAGTAGGTCTGGGAGTGGAGACAGAGAATTTGCTTTTTTTTTTTTTTAACAGTTTCCCATGTGATGCTGATCCTGGACCACATTTTGAGGACTGACCCAGAACATGCTTATGAAGGACCAGCAGGCTCCAAATAGATTAAGTGCATATACACATGCAAATCAGAATAAATTAGGTTTTCCTTACAAATTAGTTAGGTTGTAATCACATCTGGGGACTGACTGTAGTTCTCAGTGTTTACTTTATTCTTAGTTGCAGGAAGAAGTATCCATACATAGTTAGATCTCCCCCATCCATTCCAGTGCCTCAATCTGGAAAGCTCTTTAGTTCTGCAAAGATATTTCCATTCTCAGTTGACATCATGCGAATGAGATTTATTGAAAAAGGCAGGAGGAGAGCCATGTAGAGATGTAAATTGTCCAAAAATCTTATTAATGTGGTTTTTATTACTAGGAGATTTTTTTTTCTCTTGCAGGTAACAGAAACTAACTCTGGATAATTTATGTGGGGGGAAAAAAGGGGGGGCAGGGGTGCTCTGCAGCTGTGAATGCAAGGATGGGCCCTAACCAATTGACTGGTGTCTTTACAAGAAGAGGAAATCGGGACACAGAGGAAGCTTCCAGGGAGCTGTGCACAGAGAAAGGTGGGGACACATCAAGAAAGCAGCCATCTGCAAGCTAAGGAGAGAGGCCTCAGAAGAAGCAAGTCTGCCTTCACCTGGGTCTTGGTTCTACCTTTCAGAACTATGAGGAAACAAATTTCTGTTGCTAAGCCACCAAGTCTTTGGTAGTTTCTTTTGGCAGTCCTAGCAAACTAACACACCATGTCAAGAAGATGGTGAAACCCAAAGCTTGATTATAATGCTCTCTCTCTCTTTTTAATTAACAAAAATCTCTCTAAATTTATTTAAATAATTCTATCTTTTGAGCCCTTCATGAACATTAAGATCAACTGGTTGGCAAATTCCTAATACAGTCACAGAAATGCTGGAAGATAGCAGCTTTTTATTTAGACTTAAGACTTATTTAGACTTAAAACTTTTTGTTTAGACTTAAGAAAATGAATCCTCCATAGATTAAAATATTTTATATTAATTTGATAGTATATGATATGCTATTAAATCCTGATCATTTGTTTTTCTCCTTGGGGGGTTTTCTCAAGTTTCCCCAAGACAAGCCACCAAATGGACTGCCCACATATCACACGACAAAAAACATGTGAAAGGCCAGCCACTGGATTCTGCTGATTCTGAATTTTCCACAGATTGTCATTTCTGTAGGTACATTTTCCTGATGATGATTAATTTAATGTTTATTACAGGCTTTACATTTTAATTCCTTCTTCTATCTCAGAATATTCATGGTTTGATGGTGCCCTGGAAGTGCACTTCTGTTTAATGAATCTCAGCCTCCCCTGTTAACCTCAGATTTCTCAAGCTATCATACCTCAGTTTAGAGTACTTACAACTTTGGGATGAATTTACTCCCTCTATCTATAATCAGTGTCAAAAAATCAACCCCATGAGGTGATTACATTATTCTCAACTGAGAGATGAAGGAATAGATTACAGACAGATTAAGTAACTTGTCCAAATACGCATTTAGTAATCACTGAACTATGCTTTTTATGCGTTAAGCAAAACTGGGCTACATCCACAATGTTGTTCTTTAATGCACTGACTTCTGAATTCCAACATTCATTTAAAACTGGTATTGATTTTTCTAAACATCAACAGCTCATTTCAAAACCACAGTTCACAGAAGAGACTGCCTAAAAGAGTACTGATCACTCCTGTGGTAGGCTTCATGGAAAAATGGAAAACACACATTTTGTAGATGCTTAAATAATGCCAAACATCTCAAGACTTTCTGCAACATAGCCCTAAAATAAGAGAGAAAAAAGTCCTTGCTGTTCTGGATGACTCAACAAAAATAATAGCTGTCATATTTAGCATAATGATTCCTTCAGATATTGCATTCTACTTAAGTATATGCTTGTGTTAGTCTAAGTGTAAGTTACCTATATATTTACATGCCATTGCTTACATTTAAGAGACATTGTTTTCTGTTTTTCCTGATTGTTGGATAATATACTGTTGCAATGACTTTATGACATTTAAAAATGAAATGGATTAAAATGAAGGAGGTTCTGTGACCCAGAAATACCTTCCAGTATTCCAATAAAAATGTATATATGGATAGATACTTGGACTCAGATTACATACCTATTCTTCTACTGACTTATAAATTATGTTGTAATGATCAGCGAATATAAATGCCCATAATATTTCCAAAGAGAGTTTAAAATGGTATACATACATACCATTGCTGGAAATTTTGCCAGTTGTTTGTACATTTGAGTCATGTGACAGGGCTGAAATCTCTCTGCTCCACTGGGCACTATCTTTTACCCTCTCTGGCATATACTCATCAGAGCACTCTTTTCAGCAAAGAAAGATAAATGACTATGTTGTTCTTAACTTTAACAAAGACATCATAAACATCATTACTTTTAATTGAGCTAAAGTGCTCAAATACCTCATCATCCCTATAGCAATTCTCCCATTTCACCTCTCAACATTCATTTTAATTGTAGTGGTCTTGTCATATGCAGCAACAACCTTGAGAGTGTCTCCTTACAATTATTGATTGAACTATTTAGCCTTGAAAAAAGTATCTTCTAGATAAGCCAATTTTGTTAAACATCTTTTATCACTGAGAACAAAAAAGAACTAATTCATCTTATCCGAAGGTTGACCCTTCACTGGATGTCTTCATTTCCCTTCTCTGTAAGGAAAATCATCACTGAAGCCAGGATCAGACAGCACCAGTCCTGGGCTGAGATTTTCCAGATTAAGCAGTAGTTCATCTATATGGTAAGTTTTCAAAGCCCTTTCCTATTTTTTTTTAATGATACTCAAATCACTGGCCTGTTTTTTTTTTTTTTCTTTTAACTAAAAGTTTCCATTTTTACCACCCCATTGAACACACACAGGAAATCAGGAGGCATATTGTTTAAGGTGAGTGTTCTTGGTAAATGATGCAGTGGCTGCTGGGTCATTCCCGTTAAGTGATGTCCTTGATGCAGGTTACCACTCCCCAGGTTCGATAAGGGCACCTTTTTTCAGCTTGGCTGCCTCTTTTTGATCCAAAATAGATTTAGCCATGCCTACAACATGAGCTCTATCAAATATTCTCTAGTTACATGAGCTTCATCTTTTAAAGTATTTTTGAAAATGACCTTGAAGTTAACTTTGAAAGGTATTTTATTTGTCTATGTGTATTTTTATTGAATTGCTCCCCACAAAGTCTTCTATTTTTTATCTGGAAAAATTTCTAGTGATTATTCTCAAAATTGTGTTGACTGGGATTTAAATTACACTATGAAAGTGATATAATCAGACCTTCTCATGTCAGTTTTCCAGGTTTTAGGTTTGTTACTCCTCTATAGTAAAAATCTCATATTTTAAATAAATATTAAAATATACTTCATATTGCTGATGCTTACCACTTACCAGGGTACTACTATAATTTTCTTAGAATGTCATACTTATTGTG
The DNA here is from genome assembly GCF_023699985.2 of Odocoileus virginianus. Taxonomy (NCBI): domain Eukaryota; kingdom Metazoa; phylum Chordata; class Mammalia; order Artiodactyla; family Cervidae; genus Odocoileus; species Odocoileus virginianus. The sequence continues at coordinate 6,127,473 of NC_069691.1, forward strand.
AATCTGTGGAGAAACATGCCCATGACAATTGTCAATGCCTTCAGATTTTTCAATTTTTAAAAATAATCTTGTATAAATTCACAGCTTTAAAGTTTCTGATTAGAACTTTCTATTTAAGCCAGTAATTCATACACTCAATTCAAAATATAATTAAAAATTACTACCTTTAAAAGATAATCTAAAATGATACTATAATAATAAAAACTAACTTTGGGGGTTATTTTATGATATTATGGTACTAACTATAGTGGAAATCATAGCTACATGTAACTGTGTTAATATGAATCTATCCAGATCATAGATTAAAATACTTAACTTTCTGCTTGTTATTGTACTTCCCAATTGCTTGTTTGTAACTTTCCCAATTGCTCATTTGTTAGTGGCAGATAGTCCACATTGCCTCCAGAGATACAAGCTTTTTTGTTTGTTCGTTTTGTTTTGTTTTTAATAGCGGCATTTAAAATACCTCTGTGTTCATTTACTTGACTTTCCAATCAGGATTTTGAGAATCAAAAGGGGAGACCTGAGGGAAGTTAAGTGTTAGGTCCGTGTCAGTAGAATTAAGAAAAGAGAAAGATCTAAGGATTCTATCTCAGAAGATCATGGAGCCTGGTGGTGAAAGGGCTATAGGAGAATGGGAAGAAGCTAAAGGTGGGATAAGCTCAGCCTATGGAGAATCACATGGAGAGTTTCAGGACCAGCATTAAGAAACTCGCCAACATTCAGTTTCAAGAAGCCATCAATATGGTCTACCAATTTCTATAGCTCATCCATGGCCCTTGGAGGAAGTCAGTGGTTTCAGTCCTGTAGGCTGTGCAGTTCTCATTCACAGAAGCTGGCATATTGATGGATCATCCAGCAGAAAGCAGCTTACTTACTCTGAAACTTAACTGAGTTGCTTAATCTGCCCCTATTGATACACCTCTCTTTTTTAGAGTTTGGGTAATTCGTAGCCCCCCTCAAAATAGAGACAGAGGTCTTTAACAGCCAAGGAAACAGACATGGATATAAAAGGGAAGTATATGGAGGGGGTCTTTAAATTAATTAAATCCATCTTCATTACATAAAACACTACGCTACACATCTTCATTTTATTGAATGCAATCATGGCAGGAAGAGACAATGATGGGATGAGTGTGTGTAATCAAAGGCCAGAAAGCAGAGGAATGGGTTTTAGGTTATTACACTAATCTATAAAATAAAGAGAAAGCCTAGATAGACTGCCAGTGAGAATTATTTTTAAATTTCCATGTTGCAACTTATTTGGACAGACAAAAATCAGTCTTGAGGGCCAGTGACATTAGGAAAGCCTGCTCCTGTCACAGAAGCATTCCCAATTGGTTATGTAAGTGTCATGCTGGGTTTCTAATTATCACAAAAATACTAGATTTCCTATTTAGTCCCAGTATAGTTAAAGCATGCTGTTCATTGGGCTTTAGTGAAAAGAAAAAAAAAAGATTGGCTGACATGGAATACACATTCTGCTGATTCTTGTGTATATGCGTGTGCTATAAACCTCTCAAAGATTTTAACAACACAGCAGTAAAACCAAAAAAAAAAAGCCTTTGTCCTAACTCTGCAGTGCAATTAATGTTCTAGGTACATACACTATGCTGATTCACTGAGTTGCCTGAGAGTGTAATGCCAGGGAATATGCAGGCTCCAATTTAGGAATGATCGCTCAGTTTCATGTCATTAGTACTATTTTAGAGAGTAACTAATAAGTAAAGAAACTATATTTTTAGGTTTTCTGAGGAAAAAATATAGATTAATGAAGTGGGTTTTTTTGGTAACAAGTCAAAATCTTTTAACATTAAAATAAATCTCATTTGAAAATGAATCTTATTGGCACAGGGCTAATGACTGAGGATAAAAAAATAAGTGGATCACATAATTTTCCAGTTCATAAGTTGTGAAGTCAGCCTTCTTGTTTCTGAACCCTGGGTATCCACTGAATTTGATTCATTTAGTTCCCTGCATATATTAATTCCATCCATATTTTACTGTCCTATTAAAATGCCGTTTCCACCAAAGAGGCTTCCTGGATGCTCCTACCTGGAATTAGTCCCTTTCTCCTCTGCATACTTTATAGAATAAGATTTGGTATCTTTCACATAGCACATGACTTTCTAATTCATGTTTTACTTGTTTCTATGTATGGCTGAATTGTTTACCAGAGGACAAGGGCCTTGAGAACAGGGACAGCACATCACTCAGTTTAGTATCCCCTAGACACAAATGACAGAAGACATTTTTTTGTAAAGGGCCTGACAGTAAACATTTTAGGGCTTGGGGGCCTCACGTGGTCTCTGTCTCAAAATTCCATTTTTAATAACCATTTAAAAATGTACAAAACATGTTTAGCTTGTGAGTTGTACAAAAACGAGTTGTATATTAGATTTGGCCCTCAAATTATAGTTTTTCAACTCTTACTTCAGAGTATTTAGCAATGCATATGAGAGAACATAAATGAATGTTGGTAAAGGGAATGTATAATAATAACACAAAATAATAAGTAGCAAGTAAAATCCTGGATTATTCAACAAAGTCCTCATTCCGATCAATGTGGAAAAAGAACAAAACATTTTCACTGCCATTAAACAAATTTAACAGGTCCTCTTCTTTCCCCCAGAAACTGCTCAGTCATAAATAGAATTGATATTTTTTAACTGCTAACATTTAGTTACTTGTTATTCTTTGAGGATATGTGGTATGACAGATACTCAAAAATCCATACTCCACATGCGCATAAGCTCCATAGACAGCAAAACAATTTTAAGATATTATAAAATAGTCTTGTAAAGGAACACAGCTTACATTCGGTGAGTTCTTAAATTATGAATCTATCACTAAATATGCATTGATTCATCCCTCCCACGGGAGGGAAACTTTATGAATGCTTCTGCTTTGAATGTAGAAAGCCATACGGTTAGCCACTCCTTGCCTAACAATGAGAGAGAGCCAGATAATCTAAGACATAGTAACTGCGTTTGTGTGTTTTACTTTTTTTAACTGGAAGATAATTGCTTTACGATTTTAACTTCTTTTGAGAAGCTTTTTCTTAGCAGAAACCTAAGGTCATAACACAGTAAAGGGAACTGAATTCTAAAGAAGGACAAGTTCTTCTGAGACACACAGGGAATATGCGGTTTCACCTTTAGAACAGAGAGCGCGGAGATGGCTCCACAGAGGTGGGTGAGAAGAAATCAGCGAAAATAAAGAAATTTTAAGGGCCGCGTGTGGGTGAGTGCATCTGTTTAGAGTACCTGAGAGCTCCAAACACACATTTGGCTCAGCTCTACTTCGAAGGCCCACTGAGCACTGTTGAGAAATACTAGAGGCGGAGCTGGAGATGGGCGAGAACCTGCTCAGTGGCCCCCACACACAGAAAATGACTCTCGTTGGGTGGAGGCATCTTCCCAGGATCTTCAGCTCATAAGAAGTAAAAGCCTTCTGGGAAAGAAGTAGGAAACCCTGTTGTCCGAGGCCCATTATGGAAGGAGGGATTCTCTGCATCTTAGGGAGAGCTAGTAAACCCTACCGCTTGCACCAGAATCAAACCAAGATCTATTGTTTCCAGTAAAGGCCTGCTTCTGAAGGAGGGGCAAGAATACCTCTTGCATCAATAATTACTGCAACAATACAGAGCAGATTGCTTCCAGTGCTAAGGGAAGGAGTTAGACTCTTTCAGAGACACAAGGGTGACTTTGGTTGCCTTGACAATCAAGAGGCAAGGTCACTGAGGAAGGACTTGCCTCAAACTAACACTAGAACGGAAAACAGAGAGGCCTACCCAGCTGCTATGGTGAGTCTGGCCCTGACTAGCCATTAACAATTCTCTTCACGGGGAAGGAATGAGAGAAGAGACTGGCAAACTATGGCCTTTTGGCCAGTTCTACGAAGCAGCCTGTTTTTGCAAGGCCTGTGAGCTAAGAATGGATTGTACATTTTTAAAGGTTTATAAAATAAAATCAACAAAGAATATGAGACAGAGATCATATGTAGCCTAAAGAGCCAAACTGTTTACTGTCTTTACAGGAAAAGTTTGCCAACCCTTAGATAAGCGCATGGAAAGAGACTCCTTTGTTGCGCCAGTTTTGCAAAAACTTCCAAAGATGAACATGGAGAAGGAACACCTCTGCGGCACATCAGTAAGTACCATAAGTAGGGAAACCACTAGAGGAATTTGACCCTTATGATGCATTAAGAGTAACGGTAGGACACCAAAATCTATGCCTCGAGTACCAGATCACCAGGCTCAGCTACTCACTAGATTGATGCCTTCATATTAACAGCCTGGCAGAAGAAAAGGCACATCCATTCCCAGGTTTAAAAAGGACTTACTTCAGCATCTTTTTCTCTTCTACATACAATTTCCATATTTCAATTAAAAAAATATAATAAGGCCAGGTCATAAGCTATAATTTTGATAAAAAACTATTCATTTTTGGAAAGTATTTTTAGGATGAGATTAACATTTAAATCAGTAGACTTTGGGTAAACTAGATTGTATTCATAATGTAGGTAGTCTTTATCTAATCAGTTAAAGGCATTAAAAACATAAAAGACTGATATCCGTCTTCCCAAGAGGAAAGGGAATTCATCCAAATGCATTAGTTTGCTTTTATCTTTATTAAATTCTATTATTTCCTTTTCTAAGCTGTATTTCCTAAATTCAATTCCTAACTTCTTAATTTGATTTAATTTATTTTGCTTCTGTCTTGTGTACTTATAAATTTTTTCTGTAAGTACTGCTGTATCTCATAGTTCTGACATGTTTTCATTGCTTCTAATTTCTAGGTATTCTGCAATTTTAAGTTTTTTTCTTTGACTCTAGTGATATAACAAAATTGTGAACTATCAAGATTATTGGATTTTGTGTGTTTTTATCTAGTTTTTCTTATTGTTAGATTTTTTTTTAACCATTGTCCAATAAAACTAGACAGAGTAGACATTAAAAGTTGGCATTAACTTCTAAAAATTTGATGAAGTTTATTTATGATCTAATAAATGGTCATTTTTGTTTTTGATACTGTGTAGCATGAGCCCTAGAAAATCAGTCTTATTCTTGTTTTTAGAGGATAGATTTTGATGCATATTTTTATTCCCAAACATTTGTTTCTTAGTGGAGACAAAAAAGTAAGTGCATTTATTATTCTTCCAGCATTTTCATCATACTTAGCACTTCCCAATCAATCATTGCTAGGCTTGTTGTGTGTTCCTCCATATTTTAAGATTTATAGAGTTGTATTTTCTTTTGTAATTATAGCTGGTATTTGGCTTCGGTTCTTTTGTACTAGGGCTTTACTGTTTCTGAACTCTTTATTTTGATGTATCTCTTAATTATTTAGATTTTGTGAATAATAATTATTCTTGTGAAACATTCATAAATACCATATTTCCTGAATCTTGATATGTCCCTTGCCTTTATACATGAAGAAAAAGAATTTGGTTCATTTTAAGACTACTGGGTCACACTATTTTTTTCTTACAACATTTTGTAGACTGTTTTGTTTTGTTTTCTACAATATTCTACCCTTAAGTATTGCCTTGGAGAAGTCTGAGATCACTCAGATTTTTTTTTTTAACTCCACTCTCCCTGTTTTCAGTTCAGCTCAGTCGCTCAGTCATGTCTGACTCTTTGAGACCCCATGGACTGCAGCATGCCAGGCTTCCCTGTCCATCACCAGTTCCTGGAGCTTACTCAAACTCATGTCCATTGAGTCGGTGATGCCATCCAACCATCTCATCCTCTGTCTCCCTGTTTTAGGACCTTTAAAAAGATTATTTGATGTTCAAGGAGCTATTGTCATCCTTGAAGTCTGGTAACTTCATCAAGACTGTATTCAGTGTTGACTGTTCTGTCCTAGTTTTTCTGGGACAGAGTGCTCATTTCCTTCTGTTATATCTTAGCATACTCTTACATCTCATTCAGTCATTTGGCTCTGCTTTGTCTTCTATTTCTATCACTCCTGCTAATCACCTTGATCTTTATGTTTTAAAATTTATCATCTTATTCTGACACTTATTCTTTATGTCCTTGATTTTATTTCTCAGCACCCATTTATCATGAGCACTTCTAATCGTGAGAAGCCAAGAAACTATTAGGGCATTACTGAGACATGGGCTGTGTTTTCAAGCCTGTTCTTTCCTACACCCTATTTTCTTTGGCCTGAATTGATCTTGCAAGTGCCTCCACGTGCTCCTTCCTCAAAATCAGTGCTGTGAGGTCATGTGACGAGCCCCTAGGCATATATCAGGTTTGCGGTAGGTTGGCCATAATTAGGAATGGCTGAATTCACATGATATGAGTCTAATGATTTCTATGATCTTAAATGACTTAGGGAGGAGACCTCCCTCTGCAGTAGCATTAGGAAGTGAAAGAAAGAATAAGTTTGCACAATGCTTAGGAAATTAAATCAAAGTACATTAAGATTCATAATAAGCAAAAAATACCCAGAGACTTACTTAACTATTTGCTGCAATACTATACAGGCAGTGGGTACTTAGCATGTCAGATTCACTTAGGTAAAATGCCAAGATGGAAGGTTTGATTCTCAAAATGCTACAAAAACTTTGTAGTTCAAAGTGTTGACATAAGTCTTTTTATTAAAAATGTGTGAATAAATACAGTATCAGTAAGAAGTCAATGATTTTACAAATTTATGATATGGGGAGAAATCATTCCTATTTATTTTTGGATTTTCAAGTTCATGATTACATAACTACAATACTACAATATGTATGGAAAACAGTTCACTTAATGAAAAACTTGCAAAGACTGACATAATTTTGAAAAGAAATAAAGTACTAAATTTTAATTTTTATTAATATTTATTTTGTATTTTAATATTTATTAAATTTAATATTTATTTTTTATTTCTAGTAATTTATTTAATATTTACTTATTTATGATATTTATAATAGTTATTTCTAGTAATATAAATTTTAATATTTTATTATTTCAACAAATTATTTAATATTATTTAATATTATTTTACTATTTATATTTATTTCTAATAATATTTATTTTAATATTTATTTCTAGTAATATTTAATATTTATTTTAATATTTATTATATTTATTTAATATTTATTTTAATATTTATTTCTCATAATATAATTTTTGTTTAGGGTACTAAAATGGTCTGTGAACTAATTTCATTAGAAAAGGTAAGTAAATGGAGTTTTGCACCTTCAACACTGTGTATAAATGCTGTGGTAGGAGTCTTATAAATGTTGCCTGACTTACTTCAATTCTTCCTCTCCACTCTGGACTTCTTTCCTTATTTTTCCTAATCTTTTCAAAATTCAAACACAGATAAGTACACTATCAGTAATAAGTCAAAGATTTTACAAATTTATGTCCAGTCTGCCCTTCTAGAATGTAAGACAGATTTCCATGGGCTGAAGACTAACAGTGATGCTTGGCTGGGCAGCAGACCAAGGTGTTTCAAATCTCTAGTGTTTCTTGAGATCCCACAATGATCTTGGAACCATTTTCTTCTGGAAACTGTTGTATAATTTCTGGTGAACGAAGCAAAAGAACATTGCTAATCTCAAAATTTGTAGCATCCCCTGCAAATTCCAAGTCAGAATTTTCCTTTCTCCCCATGCTGCTCTGAGTAGCCAGGGTAAGACAGCAGAGTAAATAGGAACTCAGAACCCCCAAGGAGAACAGCAGGTAGGGCAGGCTCATAAAACAGAGGCCACCCCACCATATGTGGTCATCTGGCAGCCCCATGAATCAGTCGCACAAAGACAAGCACCTTTGATCTACTTGAAAGGCTCAAGATGTGAATATAAACTTGAGTGACCTTTGAACTTTTCAGCTTGAGCAGTCTGCCCTTGTTCCTTGGATGCTTTTTTCTCTAAAACTGCATACCACTTCAGATGAATCTGTGTGACTTTGTGATTTGCCTCTCTCCATTCTGGTCTATTCAGCAGCATCCGAGTGTGCATTTTCATTTCTGAAAAATGATTCTACAAGCTGATTTCAGAAAGGAAATTTTGCTCAGTTGTGTCCGACCCTTTGCAACCCCATGAACTGTAGCCAGCCAGGCTCCTCTGCCCATGGGGATTCTCCAGGCCAGAATATTAGAGTGGGTTGCCATGCCCTCCTCCAGGGGATCTTCCCAACCCAGGGATCAAACCTGGGTCTTCTGCATCACAGGCGGATTCTTTACTGTCTGACCCATCAGGGAAGCAAGGAAAGCTCTATAGAATGCCTTCTTCCTGCCCTCTTAATTGCGCTCCCTGCAGCTTTCTGCCCCCACACCCCTTCCATGGATCCCCAACACAGCAGCCAGAGTGATTGCCTCAAGAGCACTCTGAGCATGTGTCTCCTCTGCTGAGTTTCTCTGGGGCTTTCAGAGCAAACACGTGGTCTCCAAGACCTTACACCGCCAAGACTTTGCATAGACTCAGCCTTTTTGACCTAAATATTCTATTTCTCTCTCCTTCAGCCACCCTTGCCTTGTTATTCCAGTCTCCTCAAGGTTCCTCAGCAGCTCCAGCCACATTTGCTTCTTTTAAATAGCAAATCTTCTCCTCAGACAATCCTGTTCTGCTTTACCATGGAACTTCCCTGGTAGCTCAGTCGGTAAAGAATCCACCTGCAATACAACAGACCTGGGTTCAATTCCCGGGTCAGGAAGATTCCCTTGGAGAAGAAATTGTAACCCACACCAGTATTCTTACCTGGGAAATCTCATGGACAGAGGAGACTGCTGGGCTACAGTCCATGGGGTCCCAAGAGTCAGACATGATTGAGCAAGAAAACCACCATTATCCTTGTGGGCATACATATGCACACACAGACATATTATATGCATATATACACTGATACATCCATAAAGAAATACACGTGTATTTAATATCTCTCAAATTCTATCTTTGCAGGATTTTTTTTCCTGAGTGGTTCATTGATGAACCATCTTCTAGAACAGTTGCAGGGCATATAACAGGTGCTCAATGAAATGTACTGAATCAGTAAAAATAGAGTACATATTCTTAAAACATACTCTACAACTGGCAGATTGTTTTAAATTAGAAGAAGAAATGAAAAGAGTAGAAGTGGTTTCTAGACACCTGTAGCTGCTGGGTGCACTTTGCGGTCTGCTTTTGTGCTGTAGCTTGCCACTTGTCTGACATTGGTTTCCTGACATAAATGTCTGTCATTAGGGGTGGCTTCTTTAGTCTCAGATAACTGACCATGTTTGTTAGGACAGTTAAATCTCTCCTCAAGAGAAATGGATCTTCTATCCCTATTAGAGGTCAGCCTGTGAGATGAACATTTCTGCCAACCCTTTTCATATACTTTCCCCTGGCTCTCTTTTTCTTCCTCAGTACCATCATCAAGCCAGCAGTATGTCATCTTTTTTTTTTTTTCAACTTCTTCATGCTGAGACTACTTTTGTTTAAAAAATTCTCAATTTATCTGTATTTTTGTATTACTTTCTTAAGAGTTTAAGTTTATTCTAGACCATTTTTGGAATCTTCAAGCTGAAGCATTTATCCAGAATTTATCATTTTAAAACTTGTATTTGGTTAACAAGACTTGTTAAAGATGAACTATGATAGAATTGACTCTGATTGTATCAAACTTAAAGGCTCTGTTTGCAATTATGCAGATACTTTAGAAAGTGCCATCTTCCAAGATTTTGATATTAATTTTAACATCAATTGAAGTCAGGAATGTCTCTTTCAAAACCTCAGGTTTTTAAAATAACTAACTAAAAATTCTGGAAAGCAAAATAAAACACATACAAGGTAGAAGTGACATATGTTTCTTTGTAATCAGATCAGAAAAGGCATTTCCTATGTTTCTGATTTGTGAACCTTTATCTGCATGCTATTATAGGAAGCTGAAGCAATCACCAGAAATGAAGTATATGCTGCTGCTGCTGCTAAGTCGCATCAGTCGTGTCTGACTCTTAGCGACCCCATGGACTGCAGCCCACCAGGCTCCTCCATCCGTGGGATTTTCTAGGCAAGAGTACTGGAGTGGGTTGCCATTTCCTTCTCTGGAAGTATATGAAATTTTCATAATTAAATCAAGACTGTAAGATACCAGTACATATTAGTCAGTACACATCCAAGACCTTGCTTCACAGTTTGCTGGAGAGGACACGACCCTGATGGGGCACAGTGGAATTTGTGTGTGTGTGTGTGTGTGTGTGTGTGTGTGCTGGGGAGGAGGGTTGTCATGCAAAAGTGAAAGAGTATCCAACATATTAATATATTCAGTGATCTATATATATATATGATATGTGGTTTAGAAACTCCTGTTTCTAAAATAAAGCATATTTGGTTTGCATGGCCAACTTGCTGTATGTTATGTACAACCTAGGGAAGGAATTCTTGTGACAAATAAGCAAAATCAATGCTTACATGTATATAATGTGAACAAAGGAGGAAAATTAATTTCTATCTTAAATTATAATAAATTAATTGGTATTATAAACAAACTATAGTCAATAAAATAAATAAAATACATAATTTATACCTTTAAATTCAAATTAAAATTATCCTTTAAAACTCCATCGATTTTATTTATTTTGTGGTTATGATATTTTGAACTTCCAATAATTCAAAAAAAATTCAAGAAGAGCCCTTTGGTACTTATTTATTTTAAATTTTTATTCATTGAAGTAGAGTTGATTTACAAAATTATGTTAGTTTCAGGGATACAGCAGAGCAATTCAGATATGTGTGTGTGTGTGCTTTATATATATATATATTTTTCTTCAGATTGTCTTCCCTTATAGATTATTACAACATATCGTGTAGAGTTCCTTGTGCTATACAGTAGGTTCTTATTGGTTATCTATTTTATATACAGTAACATACATATGTTAATCTCAATCTCCTAATTTATCTATCCCCCCATTTCCTTTCCCCTTTGGTAACCATACATTTGTTTTACATGTCTGTGGGTCTCTTTCTCTATCAGATAAAGAGTTCATTTGAATCTTTTTCTGTGTTTTAGATTCCACATATAAGTGATATCATATGATATTTATCTTTATTTGGCTTACTTCATTTAGTATGGTAATCTCTAGCTTCATCATGTTGTTGCAAATGGCATTATTCCATTCTTTTTTATGGCTGAGTAATATTCTGTTGTTTGTATATGTGTTTCTACATATATACATATGTACACATACATACATACCACATCCTTATCCATTCATTAGTTGGCGGATATTTACGTTGTTTCCATGTCTTGGCTATTGTAAATAGTGGTCCAGTGAACACTGGGGTGCATGCATCTTTTTGAATCATGGTTTTCTTTGGATATATGCCCAGGAGTGGGACTGCTGGGTCACAGGGTAGTTCTCTTTTTAGTTTTTTGAGGAACCTCTGTACTGTTCTCCCTAGTGGCTGTACCAGCTTCCATTCTCACCAACAGTGTAGAAGAGTTCCCTTTTCTCCACGTCTACTCCAGCAGTTATTGTTTGTAGACTTTTTGATGATGGCCATTCTGACTGGTGTGAGGTGATACCTCACTGTAGTTTTTATTTGCATTTCTCTGTGTGTTAGTCGCTCAGTTGCGTCCAACTCTTTGTGACCCCACGGACTGTGTAGCCTATCAGGTTCCTCTGGCCATGGAATTCTCTAGGCAAAAATACTGGAGTGGGTTGCTATTCCCTTCTCTAGGGGATCTTCCTGACCTAAGGATAGAACCCAGGTCTCCTGCACTGCGGGCAGCTTCTTTAGCATCTGAGCCACCAGGGAAGCATTTCTCTAATACTTCGCAGTGCTGAGCATCTTTTCCTGTGCCTTTTGGCCATTTGTATGTCATCTTTGGAGAAAGAGAAACGTCTATTTAGGTCTCTTCTCATTTTTTTGCTTGGTTGTTTTATGACATAGAACTGCATGTGTTGTTTGTGTACTTTGGAGATTAATCCTTTGTTGGTCACTTTGCAAATACTTTCTCCCATTCTGTAGATTTTCTTTTCCTTTGTTTAGAGTTTCTTTTGCTATGTGAAAGCTTTTAAGTTTAATTAGGTTCCATTTCTTTGTTTTTATTTCCATTACTCTAGCAGACAGATTGAAAAAGATATTGTTGTGATTTGGGTCAAAGAGTGTTCTGCCTATATTTTACTCTAGGAGTTTTATATAATCTGGTCATGCATTAAGATCTTTAATCCATTTTGAGTTTATTTTTGTATGGTGTTAGAGGATGTTCTAATTTCATTCTTTTACATGGAGCTATCCAGTTTTCTCAGCACCACTTACTGAAGAGAATTTATCTCTATTGTATATTCTTGCCCTCTGGCATTTATGTTTATTGAAGGAAGATACTGGTTTTTTAAGAATGACTATGTATGGATGTGAGAGCTGGACTGTGAAGAAAGCTGAGCACCAAAGAATTGACACTTTTGAAATGTGGTGTTGGAGAAGACTCTTGAGAGTCCCTTGGACTGCAAGAAGATCCAACCAGTCCATCCTAAAGAAGATCAGTCCTGGATGTTCATTGGAAGGACTGATGTTGAAGCTGAAACTCCAATACTTTGGCCACCTCATGCGAAGAGTTGACTCACTGGAAAAGACCCTAATGCTGGGAAGGATTGGGGGCAGGAGGAGAAGGGGACGACAGAGGATGAGATGGCTGGATGGCATCACTGACTCGATGGACATGGGTTTGTGTAGACTCTGGGAGTTGGTGATGGACAGGGAGGCCTGGTGTGCTGCGGTTCATGGGGTCACAAAGAGTCAGACACAACTGAGCAACTGAACTGAACTGAACATACACAATTACTCTGTGTAACATACTGAAAGGAAACCCATGCAAGAAAAAAAATAAGGAAAGTTGTGCAAGAAGAATCATGGCAGATGGAGATGCAAGTCATCCATCCAGAAAAGATTTACTTAACAACTACTGTGTATCAGACACCATTTTGATATTAGTTATGACTACATTCAGTTTTAAATAGTGATGAATACCATAGAGAGTTTACATAATGAAGAACAAAAGGTGAAAACAGCCTTGAGCCATAGATTTGGGATTATAAACTATGTTTGATCACAACCAGCACCTCTGCTTGTCTGACACAAATCCAGATATCAGCTACCATAAATCTCTACAGATATAGGCTTTCTGTGCTATCCTTACAAATCATCAAAATGTGAATATTATATATAGCTGTGAGAGGCTACTAAACAAAGTTGGAAGACTCACAAGTAAGGATGTTTTAATTCCTGATGACATGACTCAATTTTGACATCTGTGAGTATTGTAAAGAGACTGGTGGGTTTTTGGTGAATAAATAAGGCAGCCAGCTTAGATCTCATCTCAAGAGTAGTGTATTTGTTATAATCATTAAACAGGCATTGACTCACCCAAGTCCATTGTCTACATTAGGGTTTACTCTTTGTGTTGTACATTTTACAGATTTGCCTAAGGGTATAATAAAACATGCTTCCAATCATTGTGGTATCATGAAAAGTATTTTCACTGCCCTAAAAATCCTCTGTGTTTCATCTATTCTTCCATCTGTCCCCAGATCTCTTAGCAGTCACTGAGCTTTTCTCTGACTCCATAAGTTTATTTTTCCAGAATATTACTCATATGTATTCTTTTCAAATTGGCTTCTTTCATTTTTGCATAGAAGTTTTCAAATTATTTGAACATTATCAGGGAGCTCAGTTACTGGATTGTATACTAAGGGTATGTTTAGGTTTGTAAGAAACTGCCAAACATTCCTCAGAAATGACTGTCCCATCTTCCACTCCCACCAGCAATGAATGAGAGTTCCTGTTGCTCCATTGTTGATGATGTTTTATGTTTCAGCTTATAAGCAGCCATTGTCGAAGACTTTCAGATGAGAACCAGTGTTAATAATAGGAATAAATATGTTTCTGTGTAGCAAAATAATCCACACTACTTAGAGAAAAATACATATTTATATCAACTGTATTGTAGATAATAAGCAAACGGGTGGGATTAACAACGTAAAAACTACGGGAAACATGCTTGAGGCTTTTCTTGATGTAATTACTAAGGAAGATACGAAGAGTAACAATACTGGAGGTTCCTACATGAAACGTTTTGCTTGGGTCTTATCAGATCATTTACAGCAGAGTATTATAGATAGAGACTATAGTCAGTTTTCCGTTTGATGATCCCATAGTGTCATACCTATAGAAATTAGGTAAGGCTAAAATAAAGATACTAAGAAATTACAAAACCTCCTCATCTGTTGTATTACATCAGATACTGGTTATCAGTCCATTATTTTTGTTGTATTTTTTTCCCCCATTGGCTGAAGTTGTTTGGGTAATGATAGATTTAGGAATGAAGTGACTCACTGAACCTCATTTTCAGCCTCTGCCATTTTAAAAAGGGAACATTTTATAGAGATCCCTCCCCTTCAAAATTTAGACCAGCATTAGCCCAAACTGTCTAGTCAACACAAGATAGTTTGGGGTACAGAATATTATAATAAAGTCCATTTAAGTTCATCAAGTCTTGAACTACCTTGAACTAAATTTAGGGTGGACCTATCCATTTTCCAGTGAATTATAGTATATTTATTATCTACATATAATCTAGGCATTCTGTTTATTGATCGAGTGAGTTCTTTAGCCCTAAAGAAATATTTGGTGTTTTACTCTTCTTCCTCTCATATCCACTGTATGGTTTTTACATTTGTCTCTATAGGGAAGCTAAAAAGCATAGAAAACGTCTGCATCTTCAAGGAAATACAGTTAATGAATCAGTCGAGGTCAGACCAGTCTCCGCAAGTATTTAAAATAACATGAAGTTAATCTAGCTAAGTGATCAAAGAGCTGGGAGCTATATAAGGGATGGTAGTGAGAAAGTGTAAGTGAAAGTTCACTCAGTCATGTCCAACTCTTTGTGACCCCATGGACTATATGGCCCATGGAATTCTCCAGGCCAGAATACTGGAGTAAGTAGCCCTTCCCTTCTCCAGGGGACCTTCCCAAACCAGGGATCGAATCCAGGTCTCCCACATTGCAGGTGGATTCTTTACCAGCTGAGTCACAAGGGAAGCTGGTAGTGAGAAAACCCAGAAGTTAAACAAACAGGAAGCCAGTGTCACTTCTTATTGGAAAGGTAAAGAGAAGAGTCAGGTTATCTAGGCTACCTTGGGTTTAAGAATCCCAGGAAGAAAATGGCATCAAGACAGGCTCTGTCATGTGGGAAATAAGACTATGGAGGACACACAGCTATATCCAGAGGCTGCCTGGTGCAAAGGCTAAGAGACCAAGATAGAATATGTCCTTTCATGCTGTGCTCTCCGGTCTCCCCCTGGTGGCACCCACTGACTGAATCCAGGTGGAATCTAGCATTAATAGGGCCTGTGATACACAGCCTGCAGGGCTTAACATCCCTGTGAGACAAAAAGGCAAGGATGGAGAAAGAGCAAACAGTCTCAAGAGCAGCATAGCTAACCACTACTTGGAAACCTTATAGATTTTATACTTTTTCTGTACATATTGGGGCTGGGAAACATTAATTGGCCTGAGTACTTTCCTTCAACTTTATATTCATCCCTTGAATAAATAAAGCAAATGACTCCAGAGATGACAAAACTATCCTTATGGGAGCATATACTTTGGGGTTTATATTTTGACATTTCTTTAACTTAAAATTCATGAAGTTTATTTCTGTCCCCTTTCTATATTTAGTTGATTGTGGGATTTCGCAGGCTTTTTAGCATTTCGATAGTATTAAAAAAAAGGAAGCTTTAAAATGATAAAATGTTGTCTAAACATGTATTCCATAATAATTTTATTATCAAAGTAATACAAGGTAATTTTCAGTAATTTATTCAGTAAATGTAAAAATGTCACTAAATTGGAAGTATAATGTGTGATTCAAGCTACCAATATGCCAATATCCTTTAAAAGATAGCTTGACTCCGGGCCTCCTGCATTATACTGCTTTTCCATAGATGTGGGCACAGACCTAAAGTTTCCTACCTCCATCTGTTCACTGGGCATTATCATTCGATACACAGAAATAAGGTTTAAATTTTTTAACTAGTTAGTCTTTCCAGACTTTAAATGTTTGATCTTTAAATTTAGTTTTTATTCCAACAAACTGCTCTTTCGTGATCATAACACATTTTGGTACCACGGCACATCAGAATAACAAATGGTTCCCCTCTAAATTTTTCCAAATCATTTCACTGGTTAATATAATGCCCTGCTTCTCAGAATGGGTCTGGAACATTATCCTTGGGTATGTTTGGTTTACCTATCTTGTATATCCAGGTGTATCATCTTATATGTTGACTACAAAATGTGGCTTTGAGAACTCAAACTAAGGTCCATTTTATGACTTTACAAGGAAACTTCAGAATTGAAATACAGCAAGTCCCCTACATATGAACCTTCAAGTTGTGAACTTTCAAAGATGTGAACATTCCTCTGTGTGCCATCTGCTATACTGTACTTTTCAAGGTGATGTACTGTAACAGCAAATGTTTATTTTTGGTTAGTTTTGATGTATTATTTGTGTGGAAAGTATCATAAGCCTATTACAGTAAAGTACTATATAGCCAATTGTGTTAGTTGGGTACCTAGGCTAACTTAGCTGGACTTAAAAGCAAATTGGACTTATGAACACGCTCTCGAAATGGAGTTCATTCATATGTAGGGGACTTACTGTATATATTAGTATATATCACAAGCCCTCCTAGTCGATATATAGACATGAGAACAGGTCTATCAACAATACTTAGAAACAAAAACAAGTGAAGTGTTTTCAGTTCTAATCAATTTCTTACCTCAGTTATAGTAGAATAAGAAGGTTGTATTAGACAAGCTGAAATTTAATAAGGTGTATCAAAACTTGTAAAAAGTTAAACAGCATTAATAGGAAGGAGGAAGTCAAGAAAAGGGGAGAATTAAAAAAACAAATGTAATGTGTCCATTGGATTATAAAATGGGCTATAGTGGCCAATAAAACTTCTCCATCCTGGTTGGCATGTGGTCCACATTTATCTTATGTAAGATGACAGAAAAATCTTTCCTTCCTTTGATCACCTGCTGTGTTATTCTGCTCAGGCTGCCACAGCAAAATATCCTAGACTGGGTGGCTTAAAATAACAAATTATTTCTCACAATTCCAGTGGTTGAGGAGTCTAAGATCAAGGTGCTGGCAAGGTAAGGTTTCATTTTGAGGATTCTTTTGGTTTGTAAATTGTCTCCATCTTGCTGTGTGTTCACAAGACTTCTCTGGGCATGTGTGGCGAGCAAAAGAGCAAGCTTTCTGGGGTCTTCTCGCTGAGGACCTCACCATAATAACCTCAACAAATCCCCAAAGGTCCTATTTCCAAATACCATCACATTGAAGTGTAGAGCTTCAACATATAAATTCTGGGGGGACACAAACATACATAAAACTTTATAAGTAAACTTGTGATTATTATTTTATTTGAAACTGAGCCCTCACCCCAGATGAACAGGAGTTATAGAGAAAGGTTTTGATCTGAGATTTTGATGCACCAGGAGTTCTAGTCAACGAAGGACAGGCCTACAGGCTCAGTGTATAGAAAGAAGTCAAGCAGGATATTGTGGAAGCGCCAAGATAACAAGCCAAGCAGGCCATCCAGCTGAATCATCGATTTGAATGGCATGGGCTGAGAAACAGCAACCAGGCAGGAGAGAAACTGGAAGGACTGAACTACTAAGAATGAAAGTATCCAAAAGGAGGATGGTAAGAGGAGCCTGTGAAAAAGTCTCAGAATCTCAGGAACAAAATCACGGTCATTTTTTATGTCAATGAAGATGATGATGTGAGGGCCTATCCCACTGAGACCTGTAGTTGGCTTGCCCTTTGGATTTTACTACATGGAAAGTATTATTTAGCTTACATTTTAATCTGCATGGTAGTACTATGTTTTATTTTAAATATATATATATATATACACATACACACACACACACACACACACACATACATAAATTGACCTTGCACTCCATATACTTGGATCTTGTTTACTTAAAAAAAAAGTAAGTTTTTCCCACTGAATATGAACAACTCTTGGTAAAACTATTAGAAGTTAGATTTTTAACAGCGAAGTTAAGGAACAGAGTAAGTAACATGAAGCTGACTCTATGAAAAGTTCTCCTTGGCCTGACTTCTTCTCCAAGATGTCATCTTGTATTATTACTAGTTTGTAAAATGCATCCTCCAAATCTCAGTCACAGTGAGCAAACATATTCTTTCAATCATAGTCTAAATCTAAGTAGTCTTACTTGGGAGAGACAGCTCTTTTCCACTGTGTCACTGAGGGTCTGAGGCTCGCTCCTGCCATGTAGTGGCCATCTTCCAGAGCCGCAGAGTTTTGTCTATTTTCTGCAATGACACAAGTTAAGTGAATTATGCAAAACGTACATGAATATCAGGTCTGGACATGGCATATATTATTTCCACCCATATTCCACTGGAACTCAATTTATGAATTATTCACAAGGTCCCATAAAACTGCAAGGGTGGCTGGGAAGTGGAGTCTAAATGTGTGTCTGTGTGGCAAAGTTATCAGGGAATGGTGAACACACGTCTTGTCCCTGTTACATCTCTTTATCTCCTCTCTCTATATAGCCTCTTCTCCATCGATGAAACAGTTGTGGAAAAGCAGACTGACAACCACAGACACTGCAAAACTTATTTGTAAGTTGTAAGAAGTATCTCATAACTTCTAAAATGTGAATTAATTAGAATCTGGACAGTGTAGTATTTGTGTATACAATGTCAATTTCACATGGTTTTGGGCTTCTCCTTGAAAACACCATATGTTCCAGAAACAATAGGTCTGTGTTAAATTGAATTGAGAGATTTGTTGCCAGTAATTTTTTTTTTTGCCAGTAAATTTAAAACAAATTCTTGAATATCCTTAGTATTAGTAGATTTGTTATGACTTGAGAAGTTTGGTTACAGATCTTCATGGTTGTTTATCTGTTTATCATATGAGTATCAAGTTTTCTTGTAAGTTCATATTTTATAGATGGGAAACATTTATGAACTTGCTTCAAGAAAGAACTGTGACCTTGGCCTTTGGGAAAAAGCCTTAGTGCTATTAACCTTTAATAATACAACAGGAAAGAGTCTTTCAAACAAATTCTCAATGTGAAAAGTTGGTCATAATAATAACTTGTATAAACTGCCTTTACTTTTTATCAGAAGGAAGAAAAGTCTCTGCTTAGTTAATCCTAGAACTGAATTTTTCAATATGGTGTCTATTAGCCACATATGGCTTTTAAAATGTAAATTAATTAAAATTAAACAAAAAAAAATTTAATTTTTCAGTCACTCGAGCCACATGTCAAATGCTCAATAACCATACGTAGCTGTGGCTACCATATTGGACAGAATAGACATAGAGCCTCTCCATCAACATTGCTAGATGGATATCAGTGGTCTTGAGACATACTTTGCCAACTTATATAGCCTGTGAGAGGAAATGCAGAGAACTCAGATCAGGGTGAATGTTCACAGCAGGCAAGAGATGCTTGCCTGTTACCTGTTTCATTTTTTCCATAAGCATTAATAAATCAATTTTTACATTAAAAAAAAGCTTTTTTATTAAGTGTTTGCTTTGATGACTGGAGGAGGATGGCTAGCTCATTGGGGACTTCTTTTTGCTCCTTGTACTAGCATGAAAGTGAAAGGGAAAGTGAAGTCGCTCAGTCGTGTCCGACTCTTTGCGACCCCATGGGCTGTAGCCCACCAGGCTCCTCTGTCCATGGGATTCTCCAGGCAAGAATACTGGAGTGGGTTGCCATTTCCTTCTCCAGGGAATCTTCCCAACCCAGGGATTGAACCCAGGACTCCCACATTGTAGGCAGGTGCTTTAACCTCTGAGCCACCAGTACAAGCCACCCTTGTACTAGCATAAAGACTGTTAAATCTATTCAAAAGAAAGCCATCTTCTTTGGTAAGAATGAGCATAATAAATTAACTACATAGCAATCTGACTTACAATATTTAAAATCACAAAATATGCTGGGGTCTGCCCTTTATATAAAAGCCAATCAGAATGACCACTAAAGCTTTTTCTCCTCTGTCTCTGCCCCACTTCTGTCCATCTACCTTTCCATAACCTTTTTTTTTATTTTTTTTTTGATTCCTGGAACATTCCAGTTGTTTTTTTTTATTTTAACAAGCTAACAAGTTTGATGTGGCCCTATGTCTTATTCCCTTCCAGGCTTGCAGCTGTTTTGGCAACAGAAGAAAAAAAATCCCCATAACAAATCAAATAAAAGCCCTTTCTGTGAAGAGGAATTGAAAACAGCAGGCCTCAAAGAGGCCTGCACATGAGCTGCCTTGTTCTGGCTTTCAACACAACTCAAATCAGAAACACATTACCATAATCTGAAACAGCCCACTGCTAACACAAGACAGATGGCGGGTAATAACCCATGCATCATTAATAAATAAATTCCAGCATTAAAGGCTTTACAAAGTATGACAACATTATCTGGGCACAATTACTGCCCCTCTCCCACCCCCGACATCATTTCGGTGTGTTATGGGCTATGTTAGGCTTTTTTTTTTTTTTTTTTTCTTTTTCTTCCCTCCAACTCCACGAGTCTGAAGGAAGTTTAAACACGGCACAAGTTTTAACCAGATGAAAGCTATCTCAGTGTACAGGACAGGTCTGAAACTCCATAAGGGAAAAATAAAATAGCTGCCAAAGTGTAATAGCTCCCATGTTCTGCTGTTGGATCCGCTCACGGCAATTTACTGCACTGCCCTCCACGGCTGGCCTCACCCGCTCTGGTACGCCTCTGTGCCTGCGTAGCACTGTGCACTTCGAGCAAGAATCTTGGCATCAGGTTGGCCACAAAGCTGAAAGATATATGTGTGATCTCTCAGCTTTCCTTTTGCAAACGATACCATCTGTCTCTTCTCCCCCGAGCCCCACCCCCCAACAACAGGCAAAGAGAAAACAATCTTTGATTAGATTGAAAAAGCTGAAACAGGGGTATAAGGAGAGAGGGAATTTTAACTCCATAAATAATATCGGAAATTTAAAAAAAAAAAAAAAAAAAAACGCCATTCATCTGATGCCCAAAGATGGCAATCGCTTCACTTTGTTCTGGAGGATGATGTTATCTCAGCGTGAGGTGAGAGGTATAGGAAATTCGCAGAGGACTGCAGAGCCTCTCGGGGTGATCATCTCTGGGGTTCCCCAGGGCTCCGTGGCATTTCTACAAAGCCTAAGCTGCCATTTCCTATGCATACCATTTTGAGCCAAAAAGCAAGCACGGTGCTAGGTATAAATTCTGGAGAAATACAGGCTTTGGGAGATCAACATCGTTTGATTCCCCTGTATGAAATTAAATATTCCTCCTCAACCATTGGCAGTAGAAACGTTTTTGTCAACCATATCAATATTATGTCTTTAATGATAAAGAGAACTATTTGATGTTACTTCACTCATTGAGTGAAGAGCTAGGGACAGAAACTATAAGTCCGTTTTAAATTGGCTAATCTCAGATGACTAGAAGGCCAAGTGAAAATGTCTCCACAGTATCATCCAATAACCCAGCTGGCCAGTTACACAAACATGACTTACAATCGCTGAGCACGCAGTTGCTTCTGCTCCGGGGCCACTTCTGGGTGGGTGGAGTGGGAGAAAAGAGGAATCTCTCCTTGCAAAGCTGTCCCCTTTCTTTCTTTCAGCTCACGGTGAGCTTTCCATCCACTCAGACGAATGCACGTGAAGGCTGCAAAGTCTGCAAGACTTTCCTGATTAGCATCTAAATCCTTTGCCCCTATCTCCTCTTTCCCAAAGTTAAATCAATATTTTTATGTGTACATGTGTATCTACTTTCTCTTAATTGACTGTGTGTTAATCTTATTTCCTCCATTAAATTGTGAAATTCCTGAGGGTAAAAAACCATGTCTAATCTAGTCTGTAAATTTCCCTTAGCACCCTGTTCAGAATGCAGCGCTGAAGCTAAATGAAATCACGGCTCAGAGAGAAACACCAGGGCCCCCGGCACTGCAGGCTCAAAGGAGTCCATGAGTTCCAGGTGAGTGCTCCGAGGCGGCTTTTCTTTGAGCTCCCTCCAGCCTTCTCTGGGAACAGCTGTTGAGGGATGGTCAGGAGGAGGTAAGTGAAACTTTAATTGGTTCCTGAGCTATGCAGTTTCCTTCATGATGCACACGTGATGGAGGGAATTTTCAATGGACTCTGACACTGAATCAGCAGACAGAGAATGGAGAAAAAAAAAATCATATTGATCAAAAGATTTTAAAAAATGGTATTTTATATAGAAGTGAGGATTAGTTCCCCCCAAATGTTGGTCTGTTTCCAAATCTATAATTTCTGATATCATATTTGATAGTCTTTCTCTTCTATCTTGTGGTAATTCCTAAGCAGAATGATTTACTAAACTATCATTTCATCATCATCATCTATTGAAATAAGTAAACAATAAGCTTTATTTACTAATTTTAAAACTACAGACTATGGTTTGAAGTTGGTTAAACAGACTTAACCTCTGTTTTATGGAGTTTTAAATCTAAAAATAAATCTTATGCCTGAAAATACACTAGCTCTGAAAAAAAAATATAAAATTGCACATTCACTCTATAGTGTGGATTACTCTTTTTATTTTTACATGTAGCAAATAACAAAAAGCATCATGACATTTATGGAGGAAGAATTATTTTTTATATAGTCAAGGAAGTCTTTTTGTAGGAAGTTGATTTGTTCACTAATTAATGAATATTTATGTGTGCCAGGCACTGCTTGGGGTTCAGCAATGAACAAATCTTAGAGATAGAGCAGAAGAAATCAATCAGAGCCGTGGGCTGCCTGGACAAAGAGGGCAGTTTTACTTAGATGAATCGGACAAGGAAGCAGAGGATAAATGCTCCTGTGAGACGAGATAGAAGAAGTGACAGCACAGGATGGCCTCCAAACCTGAACTCAGGTTTCAGCCATCTCAGTTGGCCCTGCACCTCATCAACTGTGGAGCTGCTATGGGCTTGCTAGTCTAATATGGCTTAACTTGGAATGACTCAGGTCTTCTCGGAGTGGTCCCTCACACTCTTAACAGTCTACTCTGGGGTTTGTTTTCATGGGGGTGGCAGAGTTCCAGGAGACTGAGTGGAAATGTGAAAGGCCTCATGAGGCCTAGGCTTGGAACTGATATGCTGTGACTTCCAAGGCAAAATATTGGCCCAAGGATGTCACGTGGCTAGCCAAGAATTAATGAGCAGGGGAGTAGATTCCATTTCTTGATGGAACTTGCTTCTTTCAAGTAACATTTCAAAAGGTGTGGATGTGAAAGAAGTGGAGAATTAGAATCATTTATTTGAAAATCGTTTTCATTATGATTTATTATAGGACACTTAATATAGTTCCCTGGGCTATACATAGGACCTTGTTTATCCATTCTGTATTAGTTTGCATATGCTAATCTCAAATTCCCAGCCCATCCCTCCCCATGGCAACCACAGGTCTGCTCTCTATGTCTGTGAGTCTGTTTCCATTTCATAGATAAGTTCATTTGTGTCATACTTTCGATTCTACATATAAATGATAGTATATGATATTTGTCTTTCTCTTTCTGACTTATTTTGCTTCATATGATCTATACATCCATTCATTTTGCTGCAAGTGACATTATTTTATCCTTCCTTATGGCTGAGTAGTATACTGTTGTATTATCTGTATGTACCATATTTTCTTCATCCATTCATCTGTCAATGGAAATTTAGGTTGTTTCTATGTCTTGACTATTGTAAATAGTGCTTGCTATGAACACTGGAAGAGGGTAAGTGTTGCGAGAGGGCATCAAAGGGCAGGCGCACTGAAACCATAATCACAGAAAACTAGCCAATCTGATCACAGGACCACAGCCTTGTCTAACTCAATGAAATTAAGCCATGCCACGTGGGGCCACCCAAGACAGATGGGTCATGATGGAGAGGACTGACAGAATGTGGTCCACTGGAGAAGGGAATGGCAAACCACCCAGTATTCTTGCCTTGAGAACCCCATGAACAGTATAAGAAGGCAAAATGATAGGATACTGAAAGAGGAACTCCCCAGGTCAGTAGGTTCCCAATATGCTACTGGAGATCAGTGGAGAAATAACTCCAGAAAGAATGAAGGGATGGAGCCAAAGCAAAAACAGCACCCAGCTGTGGATGGAACTGGTGATAGAAGCAAGGTCCGAATGTGTAAGAACAATATTGCATAGGAACCTGGAATGTTAGGTCCATTAATCAAGGCAAATTGGAAGTGGTCAAACAGGAGATGACAAGAGTGAATGTCGACATTCTAGGAATCAGCAAACTAAAGTGGACTGGAATGGGTGAATTTAACTCAGATGACCACTATATCTACTATTGTGGGCAAAAATCCCTTAGAAGAAATGGAGTAACTGTCATAGTCAATGAGAGCCCAAAAATGCAGTACTTGTATGCAATCTCAAAAATGACAAAATGATCTCTGTTCGTTTCCAAGGCAAACCATTCAATATCAAGGTAATCCAAGTCTATGCCCCAACCAGTAATGCTGAAGAAGCTAAAGTTGAATGGTTCTGTGAAGACCTACAAGACCTTCTGGAACTAACACCCAAAAAAGATGTCCTTTTCATTATAGAGGACTAGAATGCAAAAATAGGAAGTCAAGAATTTACCTGGAGTAACAGGCAAATTTGGCCTTGGAGTACAGAATGAAGCAGGGCAAAGGCTAACAGAATTTTGCCAAGAGAACACACTGGTCATAGCAAACACCCTCTTCCAACAACACAAGAGAAGACTCTACACATGGACATCACCAGATGGTCAACACTGAAATCAGATTAATTATATTCTTTTTAGCCAAATATGGAGAAGCTCTATATAGTCAGCAAAAACAAGACTGGGAGCTAACTGCAGCTCAGATCATGAACTCCTTGTTGCCAAATTCAGACTTAAATTGAAGAAAGTCGGGAAAACCACTAGACCACTCAGGTATGACCTAAATTAAATCCCTTACGATTATACAGTGGAAGTGAGAAATAGATTTAAGGGACTAGATCTCATAGACAGAGAGCCTGATGAACTATGGACGAAGGTTCATGACACTGTACAGGAGACAAGGATCAAGACCATCCCCATGGAAAAGATATGCAAAAAGGCAAAATGGTTGTCTGAGGAGGCCTTACAAATAGCTATGAAAAGAAGAGAAGCAAAAAGCAAGGGAAAAAAGGAGAGATATTCCCATTTGAATGCAGAGTTCCAAAGAATAGTAAGGAGAGATAAGAAAGCCTTCCTCAGCGATCAATGCAAAGAAATAGAGAACAACAGAATGGGAAAGACTAGAGATCTCTTCAAGAAAATTAGAGATACCAAGGGAACATTTCATGCAAAGATGGGTTCAATAAAGGACAGAAATGGTATGGACCTAACAGAAGCAGAAGATATTAAGAAGAGGTGGCAAGAATACACAGAACTGTACAAAAAAGGTCTTCATGACCCAGATAATCACGATGGTGTGATCACTCACCTAGAGCCAGACATCTTGGAATGTGAAGTCAGGTGGGCCTTAGAAAGCATCACTATGAACAAAGTTGGTGGAGGTGATGGAATTCCAGTTGAGCTATTTCAAATCCTGAAAGATGATGCTGTGAAAGTGCTGCACTCAGTATGTCAGCAAATTTGGAAAACTCAGCAGTGGCCACAGGACTGGAAAAGGTCAGTTTTCATGCCAATTCCAAAGAAAGGCAATCCCAAAGAATGCTCAAACTACCAAACAATTGCACTCATCTCACCTGCTAGTAAAGTATGCTCAAAATTCTCCAAGCCAGGCTTCAGCAATATGTGAACCATGAACTTCCAGATATTCTAGCTGGTTTTAGAAAAGGCAGCGGAACCAGAGGTCAAATTGCCAACATCTGCTGGATCATCAAAAAAGCAAGAGAGTTCCAGAAAAACATCTACTTCTGCTTTATTGACTATGCCAAAGCCTTTGACTGTGTGGATCACAATAAACTGTGGAAAATTCTGAAAGAGATGGGAATACCAGACCACCTGACCTGCCTCTTGAGAAACCTATATACAGGTCAGGAAGCAACAGTTAGAAGTGGACATGGAACAACAGACTGCTTCCAAATAGGAAAAGGAGTACGTCAAGGCTGTATATTGTCACCCTGCTTATTTAACTTACATGCAGAGTACATCATGAGAAACGCCAGGCTGGAAGAAGCATAAGCTGGAATCAAGATTTCCGGGAGAAATATCAATAAGCTCAGATATGCAGATGACATCACCTTTATGGCAGAAAGTGAAGACGAACTAAAAAGCCTCTTGATGAAAGTGAAAGAGGAGAGTGAAAAGTTGGCTTAAACCTCAACATTCAGAAAACTAAGATCATGGCATCTGGTCCCATCACCTCATGGGAAATAAATGGGGAAACAGTGTCAGACTTTATTTTGGGGGGCTCCAAAATCACTGCAGATGGTGATTGCAGTGATGAAATCAAAAGACGCTTACTCCTTGGAAGGAAAGTTTGAACAACATAGATAGCATATTAAAAAACAGAGACATTACTTTGCCAACAAGTGTTGATCCAGTCAAGGCTATGGTTTCTCCAGTGGTCATGTATGGATGTGAGAGTTGGACTGTGAATAAAGCTGAGTACCGAAAAATTGATGCTTTTGAACTGTGGTGTTGGAGACTCTTGAGAGTCCCTTGGATTGCAAGGAGATCCAGCCAGTCCATCCTAAAGGAGATCAGTCCTGGGTGTTCATTGGAAGGACTGATACTGAAGCTGAGACTTCAATACCCTGGCCACCTCATGCAAAGAGTTGACTCATTGGAAAAGACCCTGATGCTGGGAGGGATTGGGGGCAGGAGAAGGGATTGGCAGAGGATGAGATGGTTGGATGGCATCACCGACTCGATGGACATGAGTTTGAGTAAACTCCAGGAGTTGGTGGTGGACAGGGAGGCCTGGCGTGCTCCCATTCATGGGGTTGCAAAGAGTCGGACACTACTGGGCAGCTGAACTGAACTGAGCTGATTAATGCTGGGGTGTACATATCTTTTTGAATTATAGTTTGGCCCAGATATATGTCCAGCAATGGGATTGCTGGATTATATGGCAGCACTATCAGAATAATTTTTGCAACTAGTTAACTAATATTTTTTGGTTATAATGATACCTTTGAAATCTCTCTTCAAAAGAAAATTAAAACTCAAAATACTGCATACTGTGATATTTTTCTTGTTAGAATATATATGTCAGAGAGTGCCTCATCTTGCAGGCTAATAGTGAGCTAGATTTTTGTACATTAACACCAGCAACAACATTCTTGCCGATCTTTATAGATATAAAGTGGTAGAAGTTGAAGAATTAACATTTGTGCTCCTTTCTATCTACTTATATGCTCACCTCTTTGTCTAGTTTTGCTCCCCAGCCGGGAAAGGAGAAGCTGTCAGATAGTGTGTAGGCTGCAAATACATCTGGTGGTCATAGGGAAATGTCTCAGAGACCCTGAGTATAGGTCCCATTCTATTTTCCTTCTGTTCCCCACATCCTGGATAAATAGATCTCATGGGCCAAGGTCATCAAGGGCCATCAAGGTCCTGTTTTAGTTCTACTAAAATTGAGTCATAGTTTACACCAGGCCTTGCTCTGAAACCTGACTCTTCTCTTAGGATTAAGATTTGAGAAGTGAAAAGTATGATGGTCTATAAGGATAAAAACAAAGCCCCCCAATAGTTCTGCTATAAACCAAATTTTACCAAATAGCTCAACACAATAATCATTTTCCTTGCCCAGGTGGTGCCTTAATTCTCCTTCAAGTAATGTCTGTGTGTGTAACTCTCTCAGGAATATAGTAAAGCCACCAGAATCTCATCATAATTCCTAACAGTCTCCCTAATACAGTCTTCAGGCCTTTAAGCTTATCAGAAGTGATGTAAATAAGGTTGTCAATTGAAAGTATATAATATAGGATGGTGGCCAGTTAAAAACTGTTAGCAGTAAGAAGAATACCATCTGTCTGGTTTTCTTCCCTATTTTTCAGATGCCTTATTGTCATACAAAATTTGGAAGAAAGAGGTTCATTCCCAAAGTGAGCTAACCATATACAGATATAGTGATATGGGCACCAGAGTCAGCAAAAACACCTTAAAGTTAGGTTTAGTGAAGAAACAGTATAGAAGAGGAGGAGAAAAAGACATCCTTTTGTAAACCACATTGTAGAATTTGACATCCACAGCTGATCATCTTACTGAGTTGTATGCAGTGTAGACAGGGGAGGTTGAACAAAGGAAAAGGTGTTGTTGACACAAAATAGAAATAAATGCAACACATTCATGTTGTGGAGAGATGAGCTTTTGTTGTCCTTTAACGATGAACAGCTGATGAGGTTCAAGGAAATTCAACAGGTGTACCTGATTCCTATTCTACACTATCTTTCCTTAATGGATTTAGCAGGGACTAGAAAGAAATATACTATAATTTCACTTCTCACTGTTATTTTGAAAACTAATCAGGGGAAAAGAAGGCCAAAACTTTTAAGGCTTAAAAAGAAAAAAAGAAATAAATGTGGCTAAACTGAGTCCTAAAGACAGATGCTTTGATTGGCAACCAGGTAGGCAAGGGAAAAAAAAAAATTATGGAAGAAATATTCATAGGTGCAAGTTTTGAGTTTCCCAAAGTTTTATTTAAGAAAATTTGTATCTTGGTACTTTCCTTTTATAATCCAAAGTATTTTCATGATTATTACATTTTATAGATGATGATTAATATCACCTTTCAATTATTACAGTTTATAGATGACTGCATACCTTGCTTGTGATTTACAGAGATTAATTGCATTAAAGGGTTGATTGGGTGGAACAGTGTACCATAATCTCTATCAGCCACATAATGCCCTATAATAATCAAATTCAAACAAAAAGCTTTTTGCCATGTAAACACCCAGCTACTTACCTCCCTACCTGCCAAATAACAGCAATGTGCCCAAGTTCAGAGACATCATTAACTCCAAGTTTTATCAGTTCAGTTCACTTCAGTCGCTCAGTTGTGTCCGGCTCTTTTCGATCCCATGAATGGCAGCATGCCAGGCCTCCCTGTCCATCACCAACTCCCGGAGTTTACTCAAACTCATGTCCATCGAGTCAGCGATGCTATCCAGCCATCTCATCCTCTGTTGTCCCCTTCTCCTCCTGCCCCCAGCCCCTCCCAGCATCAGGGTCTTTTCCAATGAGTCAACTCTTTACATGAGTAATATTCCCATCTAATTGTCCCTCTGACACCCCAGACAACATATCCCCAAATGATGTTCAGCACGTTTCTCCAGGGTCTCAAATAAGCTTCTCTTCTTGACTTTGCTCTTGTTGTAATTGGCTTTTTCATTCTCCTGATTACCCAGGGCATCTACTTCCTTTTCTCTTTGACTCTTCTCTTCCCACAACACACATCATTGCCAGATCTTAGAAACTTGACATTTGTAACCCTTAGCTTTCTTCACCTTCTGTCTGTGTTTACTCCCAACTCTTAGGTCAGAGTTGGATGAATGCTAACCTGTTCTATTGAAATAGTATAATAACAGATTTTCCTATCACCACATTTTCCCCTACTATAATCTACTCTATGTGTCACTGTCAGGCTGATTTATCATTCCCTCATTCAAAAAACTTAATGATTTTCCTTGGGGACAACATGGCACCAATTTGGGGCCAGATAGCACACCTAAAGTTCTGTCTCTGCCACTTTTTAGGAATGTTCTTTCAGGCAAATAACTTTTTTTCCCTAAATTTAAAATGGGGATAATTATTATTATAAACCAGCTATGTATCAGCCACTCTGTATGAATACATTTATCTATACTATCTCAAATTTGTCGACTTCCTGGCAAGGTAAATATTGTTATTACCAATTTAAGAATGGAAGGACTGGGGCTTGGAGGAAAGTGAATTGCCTATCATTCCAAGACTAGGTGTTTCAGCTGCCTTTGGGTGAGTCAAATGCACAATATATTGAAAATATGTTCCAGTGATTGCTACAGATGGGAACATATCAGGGTCATACTCAGGGCTTACTGATTTGGGGCCCAAGTTGTAAGTTACAGGTTTTAAAGTATCAATGCTTCTGCAACGTACTTCCTACTATTGAATAAGCTTCCAATCATATTTCCCAAACTATTCCTTGGCTAGAGCTTCACCATCTGGACATTATTACCGAATTGATGAATTAGTGTGAAAAAAGAGTCTCTTTTATTGCCTCACCTTTCCACAGGCAGCTGAGGCCTCAGCTGAAGAAGAAAAGGACCATAAGCAGAGTCTATAAATGGTGAAAGCAAACTGTCAACTAGAATATATTCAGAAATCCTCTCAGCCTAATGCATGGTAATGATACAATAAATAATACTGAATGATTAAATCCATCAATGGATTTTATAATTCATCCTACTTCTATGCCAAGGCTCCAAAGACCTTCAATTCTTAAACTTAATGAATCATCACAGTAATTAAATTATCTTAGTTGTTGGATATTTTTTGTATTCCTTTTGGCTTTTGATTTCTCTACTTTTATTTTACTATCATTATAGTAGTAATATATTTAGGATAATTAGCTCTCTTAAATGTTTCATCAAGGATAGAAGAGGAAGAGGGGTAGAATGAGAAAGAGAGGTGGAGTGTGAGTCAGTCAGTCAACATTATAGACCACTATTCAATAGACATTTAAGTCACATATATAACTATTTTTCCCCACAGTTTCTAAATATTTTTATTCTATACTGGAATATAGTTGATTTCAAATGTTGTATTAGTACCAGATGTAAAGCAAAGGTGATCCAATTATATTTATATATACATATATTCATTCTTTTTCAGATTCTTTTCCAACATAAGTTTTTACAGAATGTTGCGTAGTGTTTCCTGTGCTGTACTGTAGGTCCTTGTTGGTTATTTTATATATAGTAGTGTGTGTATGTTAACCCCAATCCCCTAATTGATCACTTCCTCCCACATCTTCCCTTTTGTAACCATAAGTTTGTCTTCTATGTGTGTTATGCTTCCATTTTGTAAGTAAGTTCATTTGTATCATTTGTTTTGATTCCACATATAAGTGAAATCATGATCTTTGTCTGTCTTACTTTACCTAGTAAAATAATCTCTATGTCCATCCATGTTGCTGCAAATGGCATTATTTCATTTTTTAATAATGGCTGAGTAATACTACATTTTGTGTGTGTGTGTGTGTATACACACCACATTTTCTTTATCCATTCATCTGTCAATGGACAACTAGGTTGCTTCCATGTCTTGGCTATTCGAAACAGTGCTGCATTGAACCCTAGGGTGCATATATCTTCTAAGTTGTGATTTTCTCTGAATATATGCCCAGGAGTGGGACAGAGAAGTCAAACGGTGGCACTGTTTTTAGTTTTAAAGGAAACTCCATGCTGTTCCCCATGATGGCTACACTAATTTACATTCCCACTAACAGTGTAGGTGGGTTCCCTTTTCTCCACACCCTCCCATGCAGTTATTGTTTTTAGATTTTTATGTTGGCCTTTCTGACTGGTATGAAGTGATACCTCACTGTAGTTTTGATTTGCATTTCTCTAATACATAGCTATGTTGAACATCTTTCCATGTGCTTTGTGGACATCTGTATGTCTTCTTTGGAGAAATGTCTATTTAGAGCTTCTGCCCATTTTTCAATTGGTTTGGTTTTTTTATATTGAGCTGCAAGAGCTGTTTGTATATTTTGGAGATTAATGCTATGTGGCTGTATCGTTTGCAAATGTTTTCCCCCATTCTGTATGCTATCTTTTCATGTTGTTTATGGTTTCCTTTGTTGTGCAGAAAGCTTTTGAGTTTAATTAGGTCCCATTTGTTTATTGTTTTTATTTCTATTATTGGGAGATGGATCCAAAAAGTCAATTACTGAGATTTAGGTCAAGGAATGTCCTGTTTATATTTTCCTCTAAGAGTTTACAGTATTAGTCTTATATTTAGATCTTTAATCCATTTAAGTTTATTTTTGCATATAGTGTTTAGAGAATGTTCTAATTTCATTCTTTTACATGTAGCTGACAAGTTTTCCCAGCACCACTTATTGAAGAGACTGTCTTTTCTCCATTGTATAGCCTTGTCTCCTTTGGCATAGATTAACTGATCATAGGTACACAGATTTATTTCTGGGCTGTCTGTCCTATTCCATTGATCTTTAAGTCTGTCTCTGTGCTAGTACCATACTGGTTTGGATTACAAAGCCAGAAAGCTTGATTCCTCCAGTTATTTTTTTCTTCCTCAAGACTGCGTTAGCTATCTGGAATCTTTTGTGTCTCCATAAAAAATTCAAGACTTAATTGCTCAAGATCTGCAAAAACTGGCCATTGGTAATTTGACAGGAATTGCATTCAGTACGTAGATTGCCTTGGGTAGTATACTTGTTTTGACAATACTGACTCTTCCAATCCAAG
Organism: Odocoileus virginianus; assembly: GCF_023699985.2. Classification (NCBI taxonomy): domain Eukaryota; kingdom Metazoa; phylum Chordata; class Mammalia; order Artiodactyla; family Cervidae; genus Odocoileus; species Odocoileus virginianus. The sequence goes on from NC_069691.1 coordinate 6,159,906, forward strand.
AATATGGTGTATCTTTCCATTGGTTTGTGTCATCTACAATTTTTTTCATCCCAGCATCACATATTTTCATAGTATAGATCATTTCCTCCATAGGTAGGTTTCAGTTAAGTCACTCAGTATGTCCAACTCTTTGCAGCCCCATGCACGCCAGGCTTCCCTGTCCATCATCAACTCCCAGAACTTGCTCAAATACCTGTCCATCGAGTTGGTGATGCCATCCAACCATCTCATTCTCTGTCATCCCCTTCTCCTGCATTCAATCTTTCCCAGCATCAGGGTCTTTTCCAATGAGTCAGTTATTCGCATCAGGGTAGCCAAGATACTGGAGCTTCAGCTTGAGCATCAGTCCTTCCAATGAATATTCAGGACTGATTTCCTTTAGGATTAACTGGTTTCATCTCGTTGCAGGTAGGTTTATTCCTAACTATTTTATTCTTTTGTTGCAATGGTGAATGGAATTGTTTCCTTAACGCCTCTGATTTTTCATTGTTAGTATATAGGAATGCAAGAGATTTCTGTATATTAATTTTGTATCCTGCAACTTTACCAAATTCCAGATTTTCTATGTATAATATTATGTCATCTACAGAGTGACAGCTTTACTTTTTTTCCAATATGGGTTCCTTTGATTTTTTTTCTCTGATTGCCATGACTAGGACTTGTGAAAGTAACTGTTACAAGCTAATAGAAATGCGTAAGTTAAGTGAAGAGCTAAGGGCTTTGAAACACATACTACAATTCTTTGCCTTCTACACTTCTGTCCTTCTAGTTTATGTTAGAATAAAACAAAAACAAAACAAACAAAAAAGACTGAAATAGGAAGATGTTCAGCATAATGTGCTTAACAATTTAGGTATGGTTTACCACCTGGTGGAGGCCAGCAACCAGAGTAAGTGGGAGCATTCTGTGTATCCTGATTCTCCGAGCAAGAACCATCCATATCTGGCACAAAAGCTGGAGTCCCACAGTGAGAGGAGACAGAAAACAAGAATACTTCTTGTACCAGCAACTGGAGCAACTATCTGTGAAACGGTGTCCTGGAAACTCTGTCCCATGTGCTTCCACTGTAACTGTTTGTAAAATGGTGGTAAAGCAAAAAGCATTTGGAAAATCTTTTCCTAACCACTCACTGGAAAATGTGAAGGGATCAGTCACCCACTGCAGACGGGGGCATCAGTGACAAATAGCAGGGTTCACCTGTACCTGAGCCTCTGAGCAAAGTGTTTTCAGGGAACTGGAATGGAGAAGAAGTGGTCTTCATGGCAAATTATCTAATACAGATATACATCTTTGATTATAAGTTTGTGATAACTGCAGAGTCTTAGTTGGGTCAACATGTATCACATATCAAACCAAATAGCCCAGTATCTGAACTTTCTGTTTTGCATCTGATTTTGCTTTTACCAATGTGTTTCCATGGTGGTTTGGAGCCTGAGAACCTTTAGAACTTAAAGATATTACCCACCTCTATTGGGATATTTGGAAATGGTTTTAAGAAATGTTGCCATGAAGGCAAGTAGATTACCCACATTACCTGCTTTCAAAAAGAGACTATGAAATTTGAAAAATAATATTCATTTTTACGTTTGTGTAATGGGAATGATTCAGTCCTAGGAAATAAATCACAGAGCCTTCAGCTGGGAAAGTCCTTAGATGCTGTTTAGGTTGTCTCAGTCTCCAACCAGTTTAGGAACACTTTGTAAGCAGGTTTCTGCAAATCATCAGTTTCTGCAAAAACACTTCCAGTGATGGTAAGTAAATAATTTTGTAAATCAGATGGTTTCATTATGGGTACAATTCTTAATCTTCACTTCTTTCACTCTCAAGCCCTTCTAATACCAAGCTCAAATCCTCACCAAATAGTCTTGTTTGCCCAAACTATGTCTATATTTTTCTCAGTTATTAAGTGTGATTTCCATTCACTCATTCGAGTGTATATAATCTTTAGATTTTGAATTTTTTTAAATAAAGAATTCATGGGAATGAGATCAAGATGGTAGAGGAATAGCATATGGAGCTCACATCTACAAAATCATTATAATACATCTACAAGTGGAACTGTTCACACAGAACATCCGCTGAATGCCAGAAGAAGACTTCAGACTTCCAGAAGGGCGAGAAAAGTGCCAAAAGATCAGGTAGGACAAAAAGAAGAAAGGAATTGGGATGGGATTTGTGCCCCAGAGAGGAAACTGTGGAGGAGGAAAGGTTTCCACACCCTGGGAAGCCCCTTCACAGTCAGGGAGGTTGACCTGGGTGGAGGAGTGAGCGGGGCTTCAGAGCCTGGGAGGGAAGCATGGCAGTGGGTTTGCAGGAGTTAGGACAGAGGAAGTCAGCACTGTTGCCCTTCTCTTCCCAGGGTGAAGAAGTCGGACTGTGGTGACAGAGGATGTACTCAGAGAAAGCCTGGGCCCACGAGAAAGGCAGGGTGCCACTACTGGGGGGGCTGCACCGGGAGAGGGGCAGCACCACCATAAAAGCTTCCCTGTGGGCACTTTTGGGTAAAAACACCACCACTTACAGGGCTTCCCTGGTGGCTCCGCAGTAAGGCATCTGCCTACCAATTCAGGAGACGTGGGTTCGATCCCTGGGTCGGGAAGATCCCCTGGAGAAGGATATGGCAACCCACTCCAGGATTCTTGCTAAGGAAATCCCATGCACACAAAAGCATGACAGGCTCCAATGGGGTCACAAAAGAGTGGGACCTACTGAGGGACTAGACAACAGGCGCTCTGGGGGTGGCAGGGAGTGAGTCACTAGTGCTGCTAAAAAACCCAAGCGCCAAACGCTGCCCCCGCCATCCCAGGAGCACTCAAGGGTCTCTGCACGACACCCTGAGCAAAGAGGCAGCAAGCACCCAAACTCCAACCAGCCCCTTGATTCTGGACAAGATCGCAGAGTAAGATGAGCTTATTTCCTCTTGCAAAAGCACCAAGATCACAAGTAATTGCTGAGCAGCCACACGACTCTCTGCGACCCCATGGACTGTAGCCTACCGCGCTCCTCCGACTATGGGACTTTCCAGGCAAGAGTACTGGAGTGGGTTGCCATTTCCTTCTCCAGATAGAGAAAATTAGAAGCTATCAAAACAGATATTCTACATCCAAAGACAAAGGAGATGTCACAAGGAAATGGCAAGAGGGGATCATATGCGATATAATCAAATCTCATACCCACCAGGTGGGTGACACAAACTGGAAAATAATTATGGTGCAGAGGTTCTTATGCAAGAGTGAAAGCTCTGAGCCCCAGGTCAGACTGCCCAGCCTGGTAGTCTGGTATTAGGAGGAGGAGTCCCTCAGAGCAGTTGGGCTTTAGTGCAGAACTCCACAGAACTGGGAGAAACAGAGATTCTACTCATCGGCATACACAAGGCCTTTCCCAGGGGGGAAAGCAGAGACTTCAAAATATACAAACAGCTCATGCAGTTCTATGTAAAAAACACAAACCACCCTATCAAAAAAATGGACAGAAGACCTAAACAGACATTTCTCCAAAGAAGATACACAGGTGGCCACAAAGCACATGGAATGATATTCAACATTGCTATGTATTAGAGAAATGCAAATCAAAGCTATAATGTAGTATCACCTCACACAAGTCAGAATAGCCATCATCAAAAAAGTCTACAGAAAATAAACGCCAGAGAGGATGTGGAGAAAGGGGAACCCTCATGCACTATTGGTGGGCATGTAAGCTGGTGCAGCCACTATGGAAAATAGTATGGAGGTTCCCAGGAGTGGGATTGCTTGGTATATGGCTATTGTAAATAGTGCTGAAGTGAGCACTGGAGTGCTTGTAATCTTTTTCCCAGAGAAACCATCATTCAAAAACATTACAAGCACCCCAGTGCTCACTTCAGCACTATTTACAATCGCCAGGACAGGGAAGCAACCTAAATATCCATCTACATAAGATAAAGAAGATGTGGCATATATATACAGTGGAATATTAACCATAAAAAGGAACAAAATCAGGTCATTTACAGACATGTGCATGGACCTGGAGACTGTCATACAGGGTGAAGTAAGTTGGAAAGAGAAAAACATCATAGATTAATGCTTATATGTGGAATCTAGAAAAAGATGGTATAGATGATCTTATTTGCAAAGCAGAAAGAGACACACAGATACAGAAACAAATATATGGATACCCAGGGGTAAGCAGGGAGTGGGAGGAATTGGGAGATTGGGATTGAAACGTACACACTATAGATGAAAGCAGAAGAGTTAACTGCTCAGTCATGTCTGACTCTTTGCAACCCCATGAACTACAGCCTGCCAGGCTCCTCTGTCCAAAGTGCCCAATACTACTGATACTGTGTATACAAGAGATAACTAATGAGCACCACTCTATAGCATAGGGAACTCTACCTAAAGCACCACAGTGACCTAAAGAGGAAAGAAGTCCAAAACAGAAGGCATATATTGTATATGAGTGGCTGATGCATTTTGTTACATAGCATACACTAACAGTGTAAAGTGACTATACTCCAATAAAAATGAATTAGAAAAAAGTCTACAAATAATAAATGCTGGAGAGGGTGTGGAGAAAAGAGAATCCTCCCACACTGTTCGTGGGAATGTAACTTGACACACCAACTATGGATAACAGTATGGAGGTTGCTTAAAAACAATAACTACCATATGGTTCAGCAGTCCCAATCCTGGGCATTACCTGGAGAAAACCATAGTTTGAAAAGACATGTGCACCCCAACGCTTATTGCAGCCCTAATTACAGGAGCCAAGACATGGAAGAAACCTAACCATCCATCATCAGAGGAATGGATGAAGATGATATGGCACCTGTATACAATGAAATATTACTCAGGCATAAAAAACCAAAAATAATGCCATTTGCAGTAGCATGGATAGACCTGAAGATTACCATACTAAGTGAAGTGAGACAGATAAAAACAAATATATATAATTTATATGGGAATCTAGAAAGGTGATAGAAGTGAACTCACAAAACAGATTCACAGATGTAGAGAACGAATTTATGGTTACTATGGGGGAGGGTTGGGACTGATGTACACACTACTGTATTTAAAACAGATAAGCACCAAAGACTGTGTAGCAGAGGGAACTCTGCTCTGCATCCTGTAATAACCTGTAAATGGGAAGAGACCTTCCAAAGAGAATAGATACATGTATAACAAACAGCTGAGCAAAGAAGAGAAGCTAAAGGCAAAGGAGAAAAGGAAAGATATATCCATTTGAATGCAGAGTTCTGAAGAACAGCAAGGAGAGATAAGAAAGTCTTGCTCAGCAATCAATGCAAAGAAATAAAGGAAAACAACAGAATGGAAAGACTAGAGATCTCTTCAAGAAAATTAGAGATACCAACGGAACTTTTCATGCAAAATGGACACAATAAAGGAGAGAAAGGGTAGGGACCTAACAGAAACAGAAGATATTAAGAAGAGGTGGCAAGAATATACAGAAGAACTATACAAAAAAGATCTTCATGACCCAGATAACCACAATGGTGTAATCACTCACCTAGAGCCAGACATCCTGGAATGTGAAGTCACATGGGCCTTAGGAAGGATCACTATGAACAAAGCTAGTGGAGGTGATGGAATTCCAGTTGAGCTATTTCAAATCCTAAAAGATGATGCTATGAAAGTGCTGCACTTAATATGTCAGCAAATTTGGAAAACTCAGCAGTGGCCACAGGACTGGAAAAGGTAAGTTTTCATGCCAATTCCAAAGAAAGGCAATGCCAAAGAATGTTCAAACTATTGCATAACTGTACTCATCTCACATGTTAGTAAAGTAATGCTCAAAATTCTCCAAGCCAGGCTTCAACAGTACATGAAATGTCAACTTCCAGATGTTCAAGCTGGATTTGGAAAAGGCAGAGGAACCAGAGATCAAATTGCCAACATCTGTTGGATCATTGAAAGAGCAAGAGAGTTTCAGAAAAACATCTACTTCTGCTTTATTGACTGCAACAAAGCCTCTGACTGTGTGGATCACAATAAACTGTGGAAAATTCTTAAAGAGATGGGAATACCAGACCACCTGACCTGCCTCCTGAGAAATCTGTATGCACGTCAAGAAGCAACAGTTAGAACTGGACATGGAACAACAGACTGCTTCCAAACAGGAACAGGAGTACGTCAAGGCTGTATATTGTCACCCTGCTTATTTAACTTACATGCAGAGTACATCATGAAAAATGCCAGCCTGGATGAAGCACATGCTAGAATCAAGATTGCTGGGAGAAATATTAATAACCTCAGATACACAGATGACAACACTCCATCTTAATTCACTTAGTATAATCCCTTGAATGGCCAGCCATGGTATTACTAATGTCTGCCTACTTCTCTTTCTCTCTTCAGCAACCATCTTAGTTTAAAATGTCATCAGAATTCAGTGCCCTTTTCACTGGACTCCCCAGGTCACTTCTGTTCCCATTGCATTCTAGTCTCCACATGATAAAATCAGATCATTTCATTCCATTGCTTAAAACTTTCATGACTCCTAGAATAAAGGCCAAAACTCTCCACATGCCTTCTCCATCTACATGATCTTCCCTCTGCCTGTCAGCACAGTGTGAGTTTGGCCTGCTACCCATCTGCTGCATGCAGGCGTGATGCAGTACCACATGCTCTCCAGTCTCAGGGCTCTGAGAGTTCTAGCCCCTGCTCTTCATGTCACTAGCTTTGCCATGCTATGTGCATGCATGCTAAGTCACTTCCATCATGTCTGACTCTGTGCGACCCTATGGACTGTAGCCTGCCAGGCTCCTCTGTCCATGGGATTCTGTTTCATTTCAAAAGTCTTCCCTGACTCTCCATCCTAAAATGGACACTATTTTACAAATCTGTGGAATCTTGTATCTTTTTTTCACAGCATGCATTTTTAACACAACTAAGAGTTTGCATGCTGCAGCTAAAACTACCACATGCTACAAAAATGATCAAAGATCTCTCATATTGCAACTAAGACCCGGCACAGCCAAAAAAAGAGAGAAAGATACGTGTTTGCTCCTTTAGTAAATTTTTGTCTTTGATGAGACTAAGGACAGAAAGGAGGATCTGTCTTTCTCCAACACTTTCTCTGTATTTCTAAGCAGAACATATTGTTTGGCATATGTAGATGCTTAATAAATATTTAATGATTGATTGAATAGATTAATGCACTTCCAGTTTTTATAAAATGTACTAAGATCCTTCAAAATATTGTTATTGAATTAAATAGGGATGTGATTGTTAAAAACTGTTGACCTTGGAAATAGTCATACAGTGATTTCTGTACTTCATTATGGCCTTAAAATAACTTTATTTATCTCTTTTTTGAATGTTTAGTTCTGTTTTTCACTATTTTTAAATTTTCATATAAATTCTACAAAAATATTTCCTCAAAATAAAAAGATTGATGAAAGAATACAAGATTAGCCCTCACTGTCAATTCACTATCAATACTTTGGCTACCTGATGTGAAGAGCTGACTCATTGGAAAAGACCCTGATGCTGAGGGCAAAAGGAGAAGGGGGCGACAGAAGATGAGATGATTGGATGGCATCACTGACTCAATGGACATGAGTTTGAGCAAACTCAGGGAGATAGTGAAGGACAGAGAAGCCTGACGTGCTGCAGTCCACAGGGGTCGCAAAGACTTAGCAACTAAACAGCAACAACAATCAATTCAGAATTTGACCCAATATGAACATGAACCAAGTTTTCCTGTATTTTACTAAAGGAAGATATATCTGAACCAATGAAATAGAGTATTTTAAAAAACATGCTTTCAATTTGATTTTCTAGCTATGAAATCTTGAATAAATTAACTATTGATCACTTCATTTGTATATAAAATGCAACTATTATTTTAGAGAATAATTGCAAAAGTCTATAAAATGATGATTATGACTGGAACATTTATAGGAAACTATAAGTACTATATAAGATTATCAAATTAATGAAGAATGCAAATACCATTGCAAGGGAATATTTCAACCTAAAAAAAAGGATGTGTTCAAATAATATGGATAAAATAAATCTCACAAATTATATATGTGGCTATTAAAGCTTGCCCTCCCTATTTCTTAAATTAAGGTTCAGTAAAATTTTGCTGAGCTAGTTTGAATTACAGTCTATGACTGAAAGCAATAAAACAACATTCAAAATACAAAAATTTTAGCTGATAGTAAATTACAAAAATTAACATATTAAAGACTCATTCATATTTCAAAAGCCCCCAATTTGGCTGTTATGTTATTATCAGAGGTTGGCAAACAACAGCCTGCAGGCCAAATCTGGCTGGCCATCTGCTTCTGTATGGCCCACCAGCTAAGAATAGATTTTTACCTTTTTAAGTGGTTGAAAAGATCAAAAGAAGTATATTTCGTAACATGTAAGTGTTATATGAAATTAAAAATTCAATGTCCGTAAATTAGGTTTACTTGAACACAAGTCATGCTGATTCATTTCCATACAGTCTATGGTAGCTTTTGTGCTACAACTGCTCAGTTGAACAGTTGGGACAAAGACTGTATGTCCTGAAATATTTAGTATCTGGCTCTAAAGAGAAAAAGTTTGCCAACTCCTGTTTGTACCACGGTATCATATCTAGCCTGTTATGTCTTTCGGTCCTCTTGGGATCTATGTGTTCCTCAATCCTGCACTTCCATGTGCTGAGGACTTCATGGTGACTCAGATGGCAAAGTGTCTGCCTGCAATGCAGGAGACCCAGGTTTGATACCTGAGTTGGGAAGATCCCCGGAGAAGGGAACGGCTAACTACTCCAGTATTCTGGCCTGGAGAATTACATGGACAGAGGAGCCTGGTGGGCTACAGTCTGTGGGGTCACAAAGAGTCAGATACAACTGAGCAGCAAACACTTAACACTTTGTGTGCTGAGTGGTTCATACAACTGAGCGACTAACACTTAACATTTCACGCGGTGCCTGGTTCTGGCATTAGAACATATCCCTGCTCTACTGATTTAAGACAAATAAACTTGCCTGAATGTTTATTGCTCTTCATCAATCACTTAAGTCTCCTGGTTCCTGGCCTCCCCTACTACCTACCAAACCCTAGCCTGCTTGTCTGCCCAGGTCTTAAGTCTTACATGAAATAACCTTAGAAACTATTCACATGGATTGTCCACCCACTTCACCCAAAGGCCCAAGAGAAAATTATATTGTAAAGTATATAACCTCAGAGTCTCCCTGAGGAATCTGCTATAAATGAGCTTTGTTTTTCTGAATAGGAATCCAGCATCAAGTGAAGTAATGATCCAAAGTAAAGACATATGCAAATTTGCATGAACGGTTTAAAATGATCAAACATATATTTCAAATGACAGACTTTTAGAACTGGCAGCATGGTTGGAAATAATCCATTTAAATTTTCTGATTTTCAGATAACGAAATTGAGGCCCATGCCTTCTTTTCCAAGATCCCACAGCTAGTGGGTACCATAGACTGCACCAAAACTCATATCTCCTGATCACAGACCATACTGCTAATTTCCTTAGCAATGTGGCAGTGAGAGTATTCACTTACAACGCAAAATGTATTGTGTAAGGTCAATCACTCAGTTCACTTCAGTCGTTCAGTCTTGTTTGACTCTTTGCAACCCCATGGACTGCAGCACACCAGGCTCCCCTGTCCATCACCAACTCTAGGAGCCTACTCAAACTCATGTCCACCGCATTGGTGATGCCATACAACCATCTCAACCGCTCTCATCCCCTTCTCCTCCCACCTTCAATTTTTCCCAGTTTCAGGGTTTTTTCCAGTGAGTCGGTACTTCATATCAGGTGGCCAAAGTACTGGAGTTTAAGCTTCAGCAACTTCAGCCCTTCCAATGAACATTTAGGACTGATTTCCTTTAGGATTGACTGTTTGGATCTGCTTGAAGTCCAAGGGACTATCAAGCATCTTTTCCAACACCGCAGTTCAAAAGCATCAATTCTTCGGCTCAGCTTTCATTATAATCCAACTCTCACATCCATACACGACTACTGGGGAAACCATAGCTTTGACTAGGTGGACCTTTGTTGGTAAAGTAACGTCTCTGCTTTTTAATATGCAGGCTAGGTTGGTCATAGCTTTTCTTTCAAGAAGCAAGCGTCATTTAATTTCAGGTTGCAGTCACCATCTGCAGTGATTTTGGAGCCCCAAAAAATAGCCTGTCACTGTTGCCCCACCTATTTACCATGAAGTGATGGGACCAGTTGTCATAATGTTAGTTTTCTGAATGTTGAGGTTTAAGCCAGGTTTTTCACTCTCCTTTTTCATTTTCATCAAGAGGCTCTTTATTTCTTTGCTTTCTGCCATAAGGGTGGTGTCATCTGCGTATCTGAGGTTATTGATATTTCTCCTGGAAATCTTGATTCCAGCATGTGCGTCATCCAGCCCGACATTTCACATGATGTACTCTGCATATAAGTTAAGTAAGCAGGGTGACAATATACAGCCTTGACGTACTCCTTTCCCTATTTGGAAAGTTGTTGTTTCCCTATTTGGAAAGTTGTTGTTCCATGTCCAGTTCTAACTGTTGCTTCTTGACTTTCATTTAGATTTCTCAGGAGACAGGTCAGGTGGTCTGGTTTTCTCATCTCTTTAAGAATTTTCCACAGTTTATTGTGATCCACACAGTCAAAGGCTTTGATGTAGTCAGTAAAGCAAAAGTAGATGTTTTTCTGGAACTCTCTTGTTTTTTTTGATGACCCAGTGGATGTTGGCAATTTGGTCTCTGATTCTGCTGCCTTTTCTATATACAGCTTGAACATTTGGAAGTTCATGGATCATGTTCTCTTGAAGCCTGGCTTGGAGAATTTTAAGCAATTCTTTGCTAGCGTGTAAGGTGAGTGCAATTGTGCAGTAGTTTGAACATTCTTTGGCATTGCCTCTCTTTGGGATTGGTATGAAAACACCTTTTGCAGTCTTGTGGCCACTGCTGAGTTTCCCCAGTTTGCTGGCATATTGGGTGCAGTACTTTCACAGCATCATATTTTGGGTTTGAAATAGCTCAACTAGAATTCCATCACCTCCACTAGCTTTGCTCATAATGACACTTCCTAAGGCCCACTTAACTTCCCATTCCAGGATGTCTGGCTCTAGGTGAGTCATCACGCCATCATGGTTATCTGGGTAATGAAGATCTTTTTGTATAGTTCTTCTGTGTATTCTTGCCACCTCTTCTTAATATCTTGTGCTTCTGTTAGGTCCATACCATTTCTGTCCTTTATTGTGCTCAACTTTGCATGAAATATTCCCTTGGAATCTCTAATTTTCTTGACGTGATCTCTAGTCTTTTCCACTCTTATTTTCCTCTATTTCTTTTGCAATTGATCAGTGAGGAAGACTTTCTTATCACTCCTTGCTATTCTTTGGAACTCTATATTCAAATGGATTTATCTTTCCTTTTCTCCTTTGTCTTTCACTTCTCTTCTTTTCTCAGCTATTTGTAGGGCCTTGTCAGATAACCATTTTCCCTTTTTGCATTTCTTTTACTTGGGGATGGTCTTGATTACTGCTTCCTATACAATGTCATGAACCTCTGTCTATAGTTCTTCAGGTACTCTCTCTATCAGATATAATGCCTTGAATCTATTTGTCACTTTCACTGTATAATCATAAGATATTTGATTTAGGTCATACCTGAATAGTCTAGTGTTTTCCCTTTCTTCAATTTAAGTCTGAATTTGGCAATAAGGAGTTCATGATCTGAGCCACAATTAGCTCCCAAGTCTGATTATTTAGAGCTTCTCCATCTTTGGCTGCAAAGAATATAATCAATCTGATTTCGGTGTTGACCATCTGGTGATGTCCATGTGTAGAGTCTTCTCTTGTGTTGTTGGAAAAGGGTGTTTGCTATGACCAGTGCGTTCTCTTGGTAAAACTCTATTATCCTTTGACCTGCTTCATTTTGTACTCCAAGGCCAAGTTTGCCTGTTACTTCATGTAGCTCTTGACATCCTACTTTTGCATTCCATTCGCTGAAAATGAAGAGGACATCTATTTTGTGTGTTAGTTCTAGAAGGTCTTGTTGGTCTTCACAGAACTGTTCAACTTCAGCTTCTTCAGTATTACTGGTTGGGACATAGATTTCAATTACTCTCATATTGATTGGTTTGCCTTGGAAACAAATAGAGATCTTTCTGTTGTTTTTGAGATTGCTTCGAAGTACTGCATTTTGGACTCTTTAGTTGACTATGATGGCTATTCCATTTCTTCTAAGGGATTCTGGCCCACAGTAGTAGATATAATGGTCATCTGAGTTAAATTCACCCATTCCAGTCCATTTTAGTTTGCTGATTCCTAAAGTGTTGATGTTCACTCTTGCCATCTCCTGTTTGACCACTTCCAACTTGCCTTGATTCATGGACCTAACATTCCAGATTCCTATGCAACATTGCTCTTTAAAGCATCAGACTTTACCTCCATCACCTGTCACATCCACAACTTGGCATTGTTTTTTCTTTGGCTCCATCTCTTCATTCTTTCTGAGTTATTTCTCCACTGATCTCCAGTAGCATATTGGGCACCTACAGACCTGGGGAGTTCATCTTTCAGTATCATACCGTTTTGACTTTTCATACTGTTCATGGGTTCTCAAGGCAAGAATACTGAAGTGGTTTGCCATTCCCTTCTCCAGTGGACCATGTTTTGTCAGAACTCTCTGCCATGATCTGTCTGTCTTGGGTGGCCCTACAGGGTATGCATCATAGTTTCCTTGAGCTAGACAAGGCTGTGATCCATGTGATCAGCTTGGTTAGTTTACTGTGATTGTGGTTTTCATTCTGTCTGCCCTCTGATGGATAAGGATAAGAGGCTTATGGAAGCTGGACATGGGAGAGACTGACCAGGGGGAAACTGGGTCTTGTTCTGACAGGCGGGGCCATCAGTAAATCTTTAATCCCATTTTCTGTTGATGGGTGGGGCGGTGTTCCCTCCCTCCTGCTTGACCTGAGGCCAATCTATGGGAGAGGTGATGAAGATAATGGTGACCTCCTTCAAAAGGTCCCATGCACACACTGCCACACTCAGTGCCCCTGACCCTGCAGCAGGCCACCGCCAACCCACACCTCCGCTGGAGTCTCCTGGACTCTCATGGGCATGTCTGGGTCAGTTTCTTGTGTGATCACTGCTCCTTTCTCCTGGGTCCTGGTGCACACAAGGTTTTGTTGGTGCCCTCCAAGTGTTTGTTTCCCCAGTCCTGTGTAAGTTCTCGTGGTTTCTTGGTGGGGTTAACGGCGACCTCTTCCAAGAGGGCTTATGCCATACCCAGGTCTGCAGCACCCAGAGCCCCTGCCCCTGTGGCAGGCCACTGCTGACCCGTACCTCCACGGGAGATACTCAGACACAGTTCTGGCTTAGTCTCTGAGGGTTGGGTATGCATTTTGTCTCCTTCCCAAGTCAGGCAACCAGGTGCTTGGCCAGCGCACTGTCCCAGGGGGGCCATGCATCTAAATCACCTCTTTGGTCCTGGCCGCTCCATTTCCTGGGGGCGCCATGTGAGCACCATCTCAGGCTTGCTGTGTGTCTCCCCTGGAGAGCTGATCTCAGGCTGTGACCCTCCTGGTGGATTTCAACCATCCAGGATCTCAGGAAGACTTGGATAGCAGTTGGGAGCCTCCTCACAGTATGGTGTAAGATGCCGTCTCTGGGCTGAGACGACAGCAGCCTCTTGCCTTCAGTAAGGTACGTAGAAGATACAAACATACTTTATCAAAACTGGGATTATATAAATTAACATGAATAAACACTAATTAAACTTAACCCAATTTATTTGTCTTCACTTATCTTCTTGAAATGCAGATTTCTGTTTTGTATTTGTAGGAGCATGGTGGGAAAAATCAGCCAGAGTGGGGATGGGGATGTGACAGGCTGGGGCCTAAAACCTGGGACCAATGCTGTGATGCTTGCACCTGGACAAACTTGGCCTCGAGCAACAAAACATAAAGAAACTATAATGGATTAAAAATACCTGTGTGCATGCACAGTTGGGGCAATCATGAACAAGATATAAAAAGACCAAAACCTCCTGCCACTTCTTAGCAGTGGGAAGCAAAAGCAGGGTGCCCACACCACCGCCCAGGGGCTGGGCAAACCACCCATGCCACTGCTCTGGCCAGATTCCTGGGCCTGGCCCTGTCCTTACCCTGTAGAAGGAACCAGCTTGCTCCCCCTAAGGAAGCGAGTGAGCAAGGGCACCTGCTACTTGGTTTCATCCCTGGTGTTCCAGCATGTGTACCAGTAAAGTCATGCCTTCAAGACAGTCCAAGAACCCAGGTTGGTAACAGGCAGACTGCTTTAAAAAGCTGAATAGAATCATACTTCCTCTACCCAAGTTGAAATTTATGTCATTTTTTTGCCATTCTTTCTATATTTTCCTATCAAAAACAAAGACTTTCACAGGTATAATACTTATTTTTCTTTTTCAAAAAATAAAACCTGAATGACAAAAGACTTTTACCATGCAGTTTTATGGATAAGTAGTCTCTACAATCAGTTCTTTTTGTTTTTCATTTTGCCCTTCCTCTGATAACAGAAACCCACAGCCTAACGTATCAAGAGGATAATATTTCATTTAAAAAATTTTAACCTCTTTTTAAAAGTTAATTAATTAATTTTTGGCCACAACCCCCATGCAGAATTTCCCTGACCAGGAATCAAACCCATGTCCTCTGTATTGGAAGGGTGGAGTTTCAACTACTGGGCCATCAGGGAAGTCCAGTATCACATTTTTAAGAGAAAAAGAAACACAAAGGGAAATCTCAAGAATGTAAGTCAAGGAAGGAGAGATTGTGGACATGGTCATTTGGCTAGATTTCCTACTGTGAAAACTAATTTTTGAATTTTAGACTAGAAATCAACTACAAGAAAAAAAAAACTGTAAGGCTACTCTAAAGAGTTAATTGAATGTGTAACACAATTACATATATATTTAAATATCCCATCATAGAAACTGGGGCTTCCCTTGTGGCTCAGCTGGTAAACAATCTGCCTGTGATGCAGGAGACCTGGGTTCGATTCCTGGGTTAGGCAGATCCCCTGGAGAAAGGAAAGGCTACCACTCCAGTATTCTGGCCTAGAGAATTCCATAGACTGTATAGTCCATGGGGTTGCAAAGAGTTGGATACGACTGAGCCACTTTCACTTTTCACTTTCATAGAAACTGCTACTTTTCTCCCTCTTCTCTAACCCATGGCAAGACCTCACAGTAACAAGGAATGACCTGACTAAAGTGAAGTTTATTACAAATAGCTGTGAAAAGAAGAGAAGTGAAAAGCAAAGGCGCAAAGGAAAGAAATACCCATTTGAATGCAGAGTTCCAAAGAATAGCAAGAAGAGATAATAAGAAAGCCTTCCTCAGCGATCAGTGCAAAGAAATAGGGAAAAATGAAAGACTGGGAAAGACTAGAGATTTCTTCAAGAAAATTAGAGATACCAAGGGAACATTTCATGCAAAGATGGGCTCAATAAAGGAGAGAAATGGTATGGACCTAACAGAAGCAGAAGATGTTAAGAAGAGGGGGCAAAAATACACAGAAGAACTGTACAAAAAAGATCTTCATGACCCAGATCACTCACCTAGAGCCAAACATTCTAGAATGCAAAGTCAAGTGGGCCTTAGGAAGCATCACACGAACAAAGCTAGTAAAGGTGATGGAATTCCAGTTGAGCTATTTCAAATCCAAAATATGATACTGTGAAAGTGCTGCACTCAATATGCCAGAAAATCTGGAAAACAGCAGTGGCCACACGACTGGAAAAGGTCAGTTTTCATTCCAATCCCAAAGAAAGGCAATGCCAAAGAATGTTCAAATTACTGCACAATTGTACTCATCTCACACGCTAGTAAAGTAATGGTCAAAATTCTCCAAGCCAGGATCCAGCAATACGTGAACCATGAACTTCCAGATGTTCAAGCTGGATTTGGAAAAGGCAGAGAAACCAGAGATCAAATTGCCAACACCTGCTGGATCATCAAAAAAAGCAAGAGAATTCCAGAAAAAATCTATTTCTACTTTATTGACTATGCCAAAGCATATGTGTATGGATCACAATAAACTGTGGAAAATTCTGAAAGAGATGGGAATACCAGACCACCTGACCTGCCTCTTGAGAAATCTGCATGCAGGTCAGGAAGCAACAGTTAGAACTGGCCGTGGAACAACTGACTGGTTCCAAATAGGAAAAGGAGTATGTCAAAGCTGTATATTGTCACCCTGCTTACTTAACTTATATGCCAAGTACATCATGAAAAACCCTGGGCTGGAGGAAGCACAAGCTGGAATCAGGATTGCTGGGAGAAATATCAATAACCTCAGATATGCAGATGACACCAACTGTATGGCAGAAAGTGAAGAAGAAATAAAGAGCCTCTTGATGAAAGTGAAAGAGGAGAGTGAAAGAGTTGGCTTAAAGGTCAACATTCAAAAAACTAAGTTCACAGCATCTGGTCCCATCACCTCATGTCAAATAGATGGAGAAACAGTGTCAGACTTTATTTTTTTTGGCTCCAAAATCACTGCCAATGGTGACTGCAGCTATGAAATTAAAGGACGCTTACTCCTTGGAAGGAAAGTTATGACCAACCTAGACAGCATATTAAAAAGCAGAGACATTACTTTGTAGGTCCATGTAGTCAAGGCTATGGTTTTTCCGGTGGTCTTGTATGGATGTGAGAGTTGTACTATAAAGACAGCTGAGCGCTGAAGAATTCATGCTTTTGAGCTGTGGTATTGGAGAAGACTTTTGAGAGTCCCTTGGACTGCAAGGAGATTCAACCAGTCCATCCTAAAGGAGATCAGTCCTGAATGTTCATTGGTAGGACTGATGTTGAAGCTGAAACTCCAATACTTTGGCCACCTGATGCAAAGATCTGACTCATTTGCAAAGACCCTGATGCTGGGAAAAATTGAAGGCACGAGGAGAAGGGGACGCCAGAGGATGAGATGGTTGGATGGCATCACTGACCCAATGGAGATGAGTTTGAGTAAACTCCGGATGTTGGTGATGGACTGGGAGGCCTGGCATGCTCTAGTCCATGGTGTCACGAAGAGTCAGACACAACTAAGTGACTGAGCTGAACTGAGTGATTATAATCATCAACTAGACTGTTAAATGAAGACACTGAAAGGAACATGAGCTGCTATGATGCTGACCAGCTGTACCAGAGAAAAGGTTTTCTTGACAATGAATGGTCAGCCCCAAAGTGAATTCTTCTTTCCTCCCAGCTGTGCTTTTTATTTCACGGCTGACCTAGGATCTGGGACCTTCCATTCCTCTCAGAGTGATGACAGAGGTATGGCCTGGGGTCCTCACACTGCGCTAAACTCTGGTACTGGTGAAATGTGAGAACAGTGAAGGCAGTCTCAGGAAGAAGTTACCAGATGTGGGATTAAATGAAATTTTATTGTTTAGAAAGAAGATAGAAATTTTAAGTTTCAAGTGAAATCTGATGCTATTCAATTAAAAATGTGTGTTCTGCATAGGGTAAAATAATTAAAATGGGGTTTCAGGAAGGAGATCAAATCAATTTTCCTGTTTCTACTGAACAACTATGAATACTAATACCACAGTCACAGGCATCCTAAGCATTTCTTAGAATACTTTCAGAGAAACTTCATTATTTTCCACTTACTATTTAATCTGCCTCTTTAGCCAGTAAATCAATAACTGCCATTAAAATGCACATATAGAATAATGGAAGAAAATATAGTTTCAGAGAAACTGGAGATATTTCTAGAAGTCATTGAATGCAAACTGCATACTGTCTAATTTATTCTATTATCAGAAGGTCTCAACATCACTATTCTATCCTCAAATATTTAAACTTAGCTAATATTTTTGTCCTATACTTTGAAATTGTGAGCTGAGTTCTATTTCTTACTAGAAATAAATCTAATATAATTAATTTTTTTTCTGTGCTGAAAAGTAATCCTGACCTAGCAGGAGACCAGGGAGACTTCAAAACAGTCTTGATAAGGTAATTGATTCACAAAATTTCTGATTTAATTCGGTACTTCATACAGACTCTGAAAGCTCTAAACTGCCACTGCATTCTAAACCAAATAATCCTTATACATAAAATCTGCACTACTCTCCACTCTAGTTGTTTGGAAAGTTTCCAGGGGTTTTAGATCTACACTTACACCTAAAAGAGAATAAAATCATAATTATGCCTGCATAGGAAAGCTTCAGCATTCTAAGAAAAGTTGTGTTTCTCCCTTCAGTTTTTAATATCTAAGTGCTAATTTTCAGAATCAAAGGTTGAAGACATTTCGCATCTATTTATAACTAGCTTATCTTCTCTTTGTTTCTCTGAGTCCACAGACAAATGTTTTTGTACATTTGTGGGTAGAAGAGGAAACAGGATAGGGAGAGAGAAACAGAAAAAGAGAGTTTTCCAGCAGAGTTTACCCTCCAAATTAACATACCTGCTCAAATTCATTCCTGCCATTATGTCTGATTCATTCAGCATTAACATGAACAATAGTCAAAGTGCAACCTGGCCCCTGTGGCTGAGTCACCATTTGTGATGATTAATTTTGAGGTTGAATGATTGCTACCTGTCTTCCATTGCACTGTAAACTTCATGAAGGAAGGAACCGTGTCCATTATGCTCACCAAATACTCCCAGTCATTTTGGCACCAAGGAGGATTTTAGTCATATTTTGTAATAAAGAAAGCAGTGTATAAAATTGTGTTCAAAGAAAGATAGACATTGTTTCATTATTTAATTATTCACCACAATGTCCTTAGTGTTTATTTTTCACTTTGGCCCAACATTTCCCCTAACCTAAGGAAGGAAAGTTATGACCAACCTAGACAGCATACTAAAAAGTAGAGACATTACTTTGCCAACAAAGGTCTGTTTAGTCATGGCTATGGTTTTTCCAGTGGTCATGTATGGATGTGAGAGTTGGACTGTGAAGAAAGCTGAGCACCGAAAAATTGATGCTTTTGAACTGTGGTGCTGGAGACTCTTGAGAGTCTCTTGGACTGCAAGGAGATCCAGCCAGTCCATCCTAAAGGAGATCAGTCCTGGGTGTTCATTGGAAGGACTGATGCTGAAGCTGAAACTCCAATGCTTTGGCCACCTGATGTGAAGAACTGACTCATTGGAAAAGACCCTGATGCTGGGAGGGATTGGGGGCAGGAGGAGAAGGGGACGACAGAGGATGAGATGGCTGGATTGCATCACCGACTCGATGGACATGAGTCTGAGTAAACTCCAGGAGTTGGTGATGGACAGCGAGGCCTGGCGTGCTGAGATTCATGGGGTCGCAAAGAGTCGGACACGAATGAGCTATTGAACTGAAGTGAAATGAACCCCATTCAAGCCACAGTTGCCCTGCTTTCCACTCACAGCAACGAATGTACAGATGTAGGTGAGCCTCTGGGAAGGATGGTCCTGTGTTCTGCCTCCCAAGCTCCTGTGAGGAGGGTACTGGTTAGTGAAAACCCAAGAAGAGCAAATGCATACACTATTTCTGAGTTAGAGCCCCAGGAAGCCCCCAGGACAGTATGGTGGCATGGCACATCTAAGTAGAAAGCTCTCCAGCGCACGAATCTCCCATGCTGAAGTGAGACAAAGGAGCAAGAATGGTAAAAGCCTGAGACAGGGAAATAGGAAGAAGCTTTATGGGAAACATGGAATAACACAGCAATTTCCTGTTTTGATCGATAACCATGGACCAAAGGAAATCAATGAGGACAAGTATCCCTTAACCCATATCCAAATCAAGATGCCTTGTCCACATATCAACTTCCTAAAATGTTAACCCCAATGCCAAGACAAATGACAAGACAAAGACAAATGACAAATGACAAGATAAAACCTACCCCAGGGAAACTTACAATATGAAATAGGTTGTATCATGGAGGAAATTGAAAAGTTAGGTTTTTTGCACACTTTACGTGTGTACTAAGATTCCTACCCACAATAACTCCAATCCGTAAGTTGACAAACTGCTGTCCACAAGCCAATTCTGGCCTGCTGCCTGCTTTCGTTTTAGCTCATAAACTAGGATTGATTTTAGTATTTTTTAATTGTTGGAAAAAAAAGTTTGTTTTTTTTTTTAAAAAAAAACAATATTTTGTAACACATGAAAATTATTTGAAATTTAAATTCCAGCTCCCATAACTAAAGTTTCATGGGAACACAACTGTACTCATTTGTTTACCTAGGTTTAGGGCTGCTTTTGTACTTCAATAGCAAAGTTGAGTAGTTGAGATGAAGACTGTATAACTGTTCCACATAGTCTAAATTTTTACTCTCTGGCCATTTACAGGAGAAGTTTGCCAGCTTTTGATCTAATATAAGAAAACTTCAAAATCTGTAAACCTTTTATTTCTTTCTTCCCTTGACAACACCTGTTGCTCTGCCCTAGCAGAGCCAAACGTGAAAGTGAGAAGACAGAGAGCTAGGATTATAATTGTAAAAATATATTTAAAAATTATGTTTAATATTTGAAAATATTCTTGGCTGGGACAAAACACTTCTGAATCTTTCATTCAAAATTTCATTCTGATAGTAAAGGCAGTACTGAAGGAAGAGGAATAATTTCCTTGGGCTTAAATCTTTCTTAGAAACTAGTGACTCAGAATGCCATCAGGTGACTGGATAAAGGATGCAATAAGTGGCGAGATTAATCAATTCATCAGTATCAAAATGTAGACTCTAAAGGTTATAGTTCATTTCATCTTTCAAAAACCAGTAAAATGATCATGTAACTCATACTGAGTTGGCTTTCATAGCTTGTTTGTGCTCTTAAAATGCCTGTTTCTGCTTGAAAAATAATCTATATCTAACATCATTAGTTCACCCTGACCTTTCCATCCTAGCAATAGGAAAGGACAATGTGCTTTGAGGTAGGTAACCTCATTATTGATGGCCTGATGAGATTTGTCACTATAAAAAATCATTTTCAGTGCCATGGCATAAGAGAAAATACAAAAATACTTTCATGTCCTGTAGAAGGAAAATGTCCTGTGTTACTCATGAGTTCTTTAGTGTTTTCAGAAGATTTTCTTTGCTTTTTCTTTGTTTTCATTGTCTAATATCTTTTTTTAAGGTAATTAAATCATTGAAAAGCAGTGCATTAAATAATGAAGAATTCAGAATCTTAATGTGTGACTAAAGTCACGTCTACTGAGCAGCACTGACTTAGATACCTAATGCCAAATACACAAACAAGTCTGTGTTATATTATTATTTTCCTTTTCTTAGATATTAAGAGGAGAAAACTCTGGTTAATCCTGTTTGACAATTCCTCTTTCTGCTGTAATCACTCAGGTTTCAAGAACAAACATCAGATCCATGTTCTCTCCAAGAATATTCTCTCTTCAAAACCTCAGACTCAAACCTATTGGTGTAAGTATGGTACTAGATTTTTCTTTGCTGATTCAGAGCTGATTTTTCCACATTTCAGACGCCCAGCTGATTATGTCACTGAAACATTTTAAACAGATCAAAAGGTCTCAAAGCCTGTGGGATATAAGTTCTTGATGGTCTCTCTAAGCTCGTGTCTTTGTAGTCTCCCATTATATTCCCTCCACTACAGACTATGGACTCACCTCTCCCTCAAGCATGCTCTTTTAACTTCTGGATATTTGTTTCCTCTTCCTAGAACATTCATTCCAACCCCTCTGTTTCCTGTAGATTCTACTTAGCCTTTAAATCACCACTGAAGATTCTCCATTAATAAAGTCCTTGACTCCTTTGGGCAACATTAGACATTCTTGTCTCTGTTTCCATAGACCTTACCTCAACACTATTTTAGTATTTCATACAATATGTTTTAACTTGTTTATCAGTGATGCTTCTTTCTATTACTTTGACCTCATCGAGGGTACACTGTGTCTTGTTCAACTTATTATCCAGTTCTAAGGTCAGTACTTCACAAGGTGATTCTTTTTTTTTTTTTGAATTTTAAAAAATATATTTTTTGCACTTTTATTTTTTTTCCTTTTATCCCTTAGTTTTATTTTATTTATTTATTTATTTTTTTCATTTATCTTTACCCGTTGGAGGCTAACCACTCTACAATATTGCACTGGTTTTTGTCATACATTGACATGAATCAGCCATGGATTCTTAATGGATGTCTATTGACCAAAAGAGAGTATGTTTGAAATCTATTATGTTCTTCCAAAATTAAACCTTCTTCTGAAAAAGTTACTTCATGGTCATTCTATTAACTTCATATTTTTAGTTATTTGTACCACTTACATTATTTTTCTAAGAGTTCTTAAACCTGTTGACTGAGTGTTGCCTTGTGAATCAAATGCTTAGCTTTTCTGAGCTGTCTGTGCAAAGACTGAGGGCCCTTATGCCTTCTAGAGAAAGCTCTTAAGCCAAAGGCTTGAGGTGGGGTAGGAAGCACATGCAGCATCAAAATCATACAATTAGAAACCATGTGAAGCAGAGTGACAACACCTCCTACGGCTTCTATTTCCAGGTTGTTTGAGGTTTTAGGAGGAAGGGATGCCAGATTTTATCACATTTTCCCCACAACTTTTTAACTCGTTAACATGATAATTTGCATCAATTGATTTGCTAATGTTAAACAAACCACTCAAGGTTGGGATAAATCCAAGTTGGTTATGATGGATTAATGTATTTATATACTACTGAATTCAGTGTCCTAATCCTACGTTTAGGATTTATATAATCTATGAAACTAAATTCCAAAGTAATAGTTTTCCTTTATAACACCTTCATTATCAGGTTATGGTATCTATATTATGCTATGCTAGCCTCATAAAATGAAATTATGGATTGTTCCATTTCCCTTTTTATTCTCTGCAAGAGATTATTTAAGAATAGAATTATCCAATTCTTTACATATTGAGTTGAACCTGCTAGTAAAACTCTTAGACCTGAAGTTTTTAGTAAGAGGATTAACAACACTGGATTTTTTAATAGATATAGGAGTAATACGGTTACTCCTTGATTCAGTTTTGTTGTTATGTTTTTATAAGAACTTATCCATTTCATTGAAGTTTTTAAGTTTACAGTATATTTGTAATACTCTCTTATTTTTCTTAACAATATTAATTAATATTAATAGCCTTATATAAATTATATAATTATATATTATATATTAATTAAACATTCTCGTATTGATCTTATTAATATTAATATTAATTTTATCTTTTCTACATTTATAGTTCTGTCACTTTCTTCTTCTCTTTCTCTTGATGAATCTTATCGTGGGTTTGTCTATTTTATTAGGCTTCAGGACAGCCAAGGTTTGGCTTTGTTGTTCCTATTATATCTTATTTTCTGTTCACTCATTTTTGCTCTTATTTTTTGTTCTCTCCATCCACTTGATTTCTTTGAACTTATTGTTTGTTATTCTAACTTCTAAAATGAAAGATTTGACACGTAATTTTTTAGGCTTTCTTTCTCATAAAAGCATGTAAGGCTATGCATTTACCTCTAAATAAAGTTCAACTCACATCTCACACTTAAAAATATGTGGTTTTTCATTCTCATTCAGTTCTAAATATTCTATTATGTAGGTTATAATTTATTCTTTGGTACAAGTATTATTTAGCTGTATTCTGGCCATTTCCAAACAGGTGGAGTTTTGGTAACTTATCTCTTGTGTTGCTTTCTAATGTAATTATACTGTGGTCCCAGAACACAATCTCTTAAATTTCTTGAGATTTTTCTATATTGGTCCAATATGGATTTAATTTTTTTAGGTCTCTTGGGTCTGTGTTTATAAGGGCTATGCACTCTGCACATTGTATACATATATCCTTTAGTTCAAGCTTGTAGATCATTATGTTCATATGTTCAGTCATTTTATTAATAATTTCTCAAAGTAAGTACTCAGTTACTATATCAGAAAATTCATCTTAATGGTGATGGTTTTTTAGCTGAACTTTGAACAAAAGGTAGGATCAAGGCAAGGAAAAAAGTGAGAAGTATTATAGATTTACTGGGACTATTACATATGGGAGGGAAAAAAATCTGAGAAGGAGAAAGTGACGTATCAGTAATATTTTTTCAAATTTTAACGATTACATTTTGGAGTATTTAGAAGAGATGGCACTTGTCGGTTTGGTAAAGAGGCTTAAATTCAAATTTTCAGGGTCCCTGAATGCCAAACCTAAGAACTCTTCCTTGTTTAGGAAGCATTTTAGTTGTACTTAGAAGGGCAAAATGATCCTGAAATTTGAAGAATTAATTTAAAATATACTTCACTCAACATGTGTGATTTTGCAGAAGTCACTTAGTTTCTCAAAAATCTCAATTTTCTCTTATAAAAAGGCATTCTAATAACCTGCATAAAATTAGAAAATGCACATGGAGCATATCTGTGTGCAAATGTTGAAGGGCTACAGGGATGTAAACCATCACATTCCTTATTTAAGGCCCTTAAAGGTTTACTGTCCGGTGAAGGACACCAAGAATTGTGTCATTTAAACCAGTGTGACAAGTGCTACAACAGATGTTCACCCAAATTGAACTGATATACAGAGGAGGAACTCCTAAAAGAGGCAGGAAAAATTAGTAAAGACTATTTCAAATATGGAACTGGCATGACTGGCTGGTGTTTTAGGAAGTGCGGTCAAGAGGCATTTGAAGGGTGAGTATAGTGGAAGACCAGTAAGAAATTCAGACCATAAACAGGGAAGATTTAAGGCAGTGTCACTAGATTATGGTAATTGTGGTTATATACTAATTCATTCATTTACTTTTTGCTGCAAATAGCAATTGAGCACTTGCTATGTGACAAGCAGTCTTTTAAATATTACAGATAGACAGGTAGCTACCTAGTAGGTAGGCAGAGAAAGCAATAAATAATAAAAAATAGGTAGATAAAGCAATAAATAACTGTCTACTTATTGCTTATGACATGCTTGAGAGATAGACAAAGAGATGCATATGAAACAATATAAGTAGTGATGAATAAAAGCAAGAGGAAAAAACTAGTGAGCAGATAGAAAGTAGGAGAATCACTTATTTTAGATAAGGAGATCAGGGAAGATCTTACTAAGAAGGTAGTAAGGAATAAAATATGGAAGTAAGCTACACTGGAGGATGTGCAATTTACCAACAGGGAACAGGTGAAACAAAAGTCCAAACGCAGAATGAGGGACTTCCCGGCAGTCCAGTTGTTAAGACTCTTTGCTTCCAGCTCAGGGGGTGCGGGTTTGATCTCTGGTCAGTGAGCTAAGCGATCCCACATGCTGTGTGGTGTGGCCAAAAAAGAAAAAGAGGAATGAGCAAGACATTTTGAAGGACCAGCAGGAAGACCAAAATGTCCCAAGAGAGAAAAGGGAAAGTGGTAGGAATTCTAAAAGGTGACTCTGGCTGATTCACGGAATGGTGTTTGCTGCATTAGGTATGTGGATTTTAGTCTAGTTGTGGTGAGATTTGGAAAGTTTGAAAAAAGGAGTGACAAGCTCCTTGCTCTGCAACAGAGAAGCTACTGCAATAAGACGCCTGTTCTCTGCAACTAGAGTGGGCCCTGGCTTGCTGCAACTCGAGAAACCCAGTCCACAGCAGCAAAGACCCAGCACAGTCAAAACTAAAATAAACAAATTGTAAGAAAATCACCTTTCTCAACTGATCGTATTCCTCAGAAGGGCAGATAAGTAGTATTCATTTTTGTACTTTTCAAGTATTACAGCATGTTTAATATTTCCTTTTCATTCACAATCACTAGCACACAGACTACATGGGAATTAGAACTTGGAGAGTACACTCTGTCTGGTAGAGGGGCCCCAAACCCACATGGTGAGACATGGAAACCCTAATTAGATTTTTAAATCAAGATTTAAACTTCAAGGCATAAGCTGTGAGGTCAGGAGACCATAACTGATGGGAAAGGGCCAGGAGTCCAGGGAGAGGAGATATAGCTTCATTTATAATCTGGCAGGAAAAACTCTTCTGGCCATGAAGAGTTCCAGGGGATGAAGGGCTGCAAAGCCAGGCCATCCAAACTGAGCAACACTGGGAAGGATAAATGTTCCTGGCTGACAGCGCACCTTCGGGAAAGCAGTTGGGCAAAACGCCATTGCTAGGATTCTAAGTATCTTGGAAGACTACCAAAAAAAGAAAGAAAAAAAAAAAGCTTCTTATTTTCAATTTGCAGGCACCATCAAGACGGAGCACAGAAAATTTGGTAGGTCACCACAGTCTAGATTCTTTCTAAGAAACAAGAGCATGGGAATGCCACCTGTGATGTTATTAGGGCATTCAGAAGAAGAGTACCCAGAAGGACTGTGTTGTCTCCATGGTAGGGCACTCTTCAAAGTTTAGCGACACAACAGCCCTTAACTCCTCCTGCATCAAACTGCCTCATATCTTCTATTAAAATCCTTAATGCTATAATTTACAAAAAAAAATTTTTTTTGAAAGCATAAAACGTAGTAATTTGGCAGAGACCCAGGTCAGTGTTCCTTGCTGAATTAATTAACAGTGACATCTTGGTGGGAAGGGGCATTGTCAACTGAGAGATGAATCATTTTGCTTTTTGATCATATGAAGGTTTCTAACATTTATCCTGCAACTATAGAAGGAAAGAGGATGTTTTTAATGAAGAAACATAGCGATTGAGGATTTCCTCTTTGCTAACCACTCCTTTATCAGTCAGAGACAGATAGCCTCATAGAGCGATGTAATCAGCCTTTAAAACAGATGCTGAGGAAATTCACTAAAGGGGAGCAAAAAGATCTGGATGAGTGATTGCCCTGCCTCTAGGGTCCTATAGGGAAGTCCCTTATGCATCTATAGCTTATTTATTATTTGAACAGCTACATAGGCGATTATTACACATGAAACCTTTCGACAGGCAAAAGGAATAGTCTAATAAACACCAAGAGGACATTTTCTCCCTAAAAAGAAACAAGAGACTATAAAGAAAGCCTTCTGGGATATACCTGTAGGCTATCCTGTGAGGCTGAGGCCAAGGTCAACAACATGTTGCTGCTGCTGCTAATTCAGTTGCGTCCAACTCTGTGGGACCCCATAGACGGCAGCCCACCAGGCTCCCCCGTCCCCGGGATTCTTCAGGCCAGAACACTGGAGTAGGTTGCCATTGCCTTCTCCCAACAATATGTTAACCATGCTCAAATTCTACGCCTCAAAACCTGAAGTAATTGTTTTGTGGACCAAATGATTGATTAGGGGACACTTCGACTCGGTGTTCTAAAATGGTGTGTTGTTTTACAGTACTGCTTTTTGTAAATGAAATAATTTGGCTGGAAAATGTTGGTTCTGCACTGATACAGGAAATGTACACACACACAGGTGAACAAGCCTGTTATCAGAGCAGTTGCTTCAGTCCTTTATAAGCAGTTCAGTGCCTGATCCGTGATCTGGAAATGCGCTAACTGTTCCCTTACTAGTTACTGCACCTTCTTTACTTACTCTTTTATGCTTTTTCTGTTGCTGCTTATGATTTTTATCTTTGAAGGGAGATGATCTACCATTAGCATAAAAATGTCTGCAACTCTTTAAAGCACAGTTGTGCGAACTAACCTATACTGAGTATATAAATATTCTCAGGTAAAACTTTTTATGTTTTTCATGACTATTCGAAAATATTGGCTTCTCTGTGGTCAGGGGCCTCATGGGTCCAAGACTGTTATTTTTATTAATTTATATTTCCCGCCTACATTTGGAGAAACATTCACATGGCCAGCATTGGAAAAATACTGCAATCTGGTAAAACCCATTATCAGAATAACATTCTTACAATAACAAGAGTCAACATTTTTGCTTTTTAGTTTTGCACTAGAATTTCTAATAATATGCAACCAAAAATTCCTGATAAATGTATTTCATATTTTTATAACATGTGGCTTCTTACCTTGGCTTGTAAGAATTTTTAAATATAATAAATATTAATTTATTAACTTTGCTGCTAATTGTAACAATTCTTTTCTTACTATAATAAAATGATATATTTTATTTTCTCTCATTTTTACTTCCTCTGCTTTTTTCCCCATGAGCAGTTCCTTTCTCTGCATAAATTGGTTAAACATTGCATATGTCTTCTTCTAGATATCTTAATTTGCATTTAGCCCTTTACTGTAATTTATTTTAGTGTGTGTTATAAACTGAGGCTTTACCATCATATTTTCTCCATAGAAAACCTATTTATCTATAAAATGTATAGACTTTCTTATAATTCATCTCTTCCCTATTAGGCTGCAATGCTTTTTTATCATATGAATTTTTTATATATTCTATAATCTTTTTTATGCATGTATATTCAGGTCTGCTCTCCAAGTATATTTTAAAATTATTGGATTTTATAATTGTATATTAATTTATTCACAAATTCTTACATTACTATGTGCTAAGATTTTTAAAAGAAATATGAAAATTAATAACATATTTCTATTACTAACATGTTTCTATAAATTCTGTCAATTAGGTACCACTATCCTTATTTAGGATATTCAGTATTTTTGCCTGGAGAATCCCATGGATGGTGGAGCCTGGTGGACTACAGTCCACGGGGTTGCAAAGAGTCGGACATGACTGAGTGACTTAACTAACTAAATCCTTATTTAACAAATGGGGAAACTTGGGTGTAGGGAAATTAAATAAGTGCTCAGGGTCCCATTACAGGCCAGGAGCTGACTGAAAATTCATAGTCTTAATCAGTTCACTCTGCTTCTATTATAGATGTCATACTCATATCAGAATGATAGAAGACAGATAAAGAAGAATATATGGGGTCACATGACTGAGCAACTGACCATATATGCATATATGGATCTAGTGATAGCTAAAGAAGCAACAACAAGTAACAGCCCAATCACACTTGAATCTCTCTAAATAGAATCTCCATAGTAGCTATGGTGCTAAGCTTAGCCTCAACCGGACTCTGCCTCTCCATCCTGCAAAGGGAGGAATCTGTTGGTTTCAGAGTTAAAGAAGGAATCAATATACCTCAGGGGTTCTTTTGTTAGGGAGCTGAAGTTGCTTGCTCAGTCATGTCCGACTCTTTGCGACCCCATGGACTGTAGCTCACCAGCCTCCTCCATCCATGGAATGTTCTAGGCAAGAGTCTGGAGTGGGTTACCATCTGCTTCTCCAGGGGATCTTCTCGACCCAGGGATAGAACCCAGGTCTCCCGCATTGCAGGCAGATGCTTCACCATCTGAGCCACCAGAGAATCCACTGGTCAAAAATCTCCATAAGACTACCTTCCAAGTGTTATTTAATCGTTTAAGTATTTCTTCTTCAAAAACATATCCCTCCCTCCCTCTCTCTTTCACTCCCATATGAGGTTTTTTTCACCACAAATTTATTTCCCAGAGAGTTATGAATTACTTATATTTTAAAAAAACTTAACTGCATACTTTTGTGAAAAGGACCCTGGCTGCCTTTGCACAACATTAACCAAAACCCAAAGTTATGATCACCTTTCATAAAAATGAAAATGCAGGACCTTTTGCTCCGAAATTAAGAATTTGAAGCAGAGCATTAAGCCCTGGGCCCGTCCACACGCGGGTTCTGTGAGATAGCCCAGGTCTCGTCCACACCTACTCTGTATGCTCAGTCATGTCTAATTCTTTGCAACCCCTTGGACTGTAGCCTACCAGCCTCCTCTGTCTATGGGATTCTCCAGTCAAGAATACTGGAGCAGATTGCCATTTCCTACTTTGGGGATCTTCCCTACCCAGGGATCAAATCTGCGTCTCTCATGTCTCCTGCACTGGCAAGTGGATTCTTGACCAGTGGGCCATCTGGGAAGCCCTTGATAGCTCAGGTCACGTATCCATGAAACTGTAGACAAGTGTCAAATTAGACAATTAACTTTTAGAGTCATCAATTCACCTTAAAATATATATCTGCACAAAAATAAACTGAACTAGTTCTGTTAAATGGCGAGTGTAACTTTTAGAATCAGATAAAGTTGAAAATTATAACTTTCAGAATATATTTATGTATAATTAATGAATGACAGTTTAACCACCTATGTTTAGCTTTATTCAACTCTGGTTCTAGTGTTACATAATGCTTAATTCTAGAGTTACTGTTTACTTTGAGACTAATTAATAATGATAAAACCATTATCAGGGCTTTTCAGGTGGTCCAGTGGTTAAAAACTCAACTTGCAATATAAGGGACACCAGTCCCATCTCTCCTCTGGGAAGATCCCACATGCCTCGGGGCTAGTAAGCCTGTGAGTCACAACTACTGAGCCTGTATGCTGCAACTGCTGAAGCCTGGCATGCCTAGAGCCCATGTTCCACAATAAGAGAAGTAGCCCCCACTCACTGCAACTAGAGAAAGCCCATGTGCAGCAACAAAGACTCAGCACAGCCAAAAATTAATAAACAAATATTTCTAAAAAAAAAAAAATCATGAAATTCAGGTAGAGAGAATGCTCCATAAAAACCAACCATTCTAGTTCTGTGAAAAATGCCACTGGTATTTTTGATATTGGTTGCACTGAATCTGTAGACTACTTTGAGTAGCTCAGTTTAGTTCAGTTCAGTCGCTCAGTCGTGTCTTGACTCTTCGTGACCCCATGGACCGCAGCACACCAGGCCTCCATGTCCATCACCAGCTTCTGGAGTCTACTCAAACTCATGTCCATTGAGTTGGTGATGTCATCCAATCATCTCATCCTCTGTCGTCCCCTTCTCCTCCTGCCTTCAATCTTTCCCAGCATCAGGGTCTTTTCAAATGAGTCAGCTCTTCGCATCAGGTGGCCAAAGTATTGGAGTTTCAGCTTCAGCATCAGTCGTTCCACCCAGGACTGATCTCCTTTAGGATGGACTGGTTGGATCTCCTTGCAGTCCAACGGACTCTCAAGAGTCTTCTCCAACACCACAGTTCAATAGCATCAATTCTTTGGCATTCAGCTTTTTTATACTCCAACTCTCACATCATACATACATGACTCTTGGAAAAACCACAGCCTTGACTAGACAGACCTTTGTTAGCAAAGTTGGCAAAATATTACTTTGAGTAGCATGGTCATTTTAACAGTATTAAATCTTCCAATCTAAGAACATGGTATATCTTTCCATCCATTTGTGTTTTCTTCAGTTTCTTTCATCAGTGTCTTATAGTTTTCTGAATAGAGGTTTTTGTCTCTTCAGGAACGCTTATTGCTATTTATTTTATTATTTTTTGATGCAGTTATAAATGGGATTGTTTCCTTAATTTCACCTTCTGCTAATTTGTTATTAGTGTAGAAAAATATAACAGATTTCTGTATATTAATTTTGTATCCTGCAAATTTACCAAATTCATTGATGAGCTCTAGTAGTTTCCTGCTGTTATCTTTAGGATTTTCTACGTGTCATCTGCAAACAGTGACAGTTATACTTTTCCAATCTGGATTCCATTTATTACTTTTTCTGACTGTTTGTGACTGGGACTTCCAATACTATGTTGAAGAAAAGTGGCAACAATGAGCATCCTTGTCTTGTTCTGATCTTAGAGGAAATGCTTTCGGCTTTTTCATCATGAGTTTAGCTGTGGGTTTGTCATCTATGGCCTTTATTATGTTAAGTTGTGTTTCCTCTATGCCCAATTTCTGGAGTGTTTTTATCAAAAATGGGTGTTGCAGTTTTGTTGAAAGCTTATCCTCCATTTATTGAGATGATAATATGGTTTTTATTCTTCAACTAATAATTTTAAATTCTGTATCAAAATGCAAAAGACTCCAAATAGCCAAAACAATTTTGAGAATGAATCATAAACTTGAGAAATGATGCACCCTGACTTCAGACTATACTCCAAAATTATAGTAATCAAAACAGTATTGTACTGGCACATAAACAGGCACATACATCAACAGAACAGAATAGAGAGCTCAGAAATAAACTCACACTTATGGTCAATTAATTTACAACAAAGGAGGCAAGAATATACAATGGAGAATAATCTCTTCATTATCTAATATCATACAAAAAAAGAAATTTAAAATGGATTAAAGACCTAAATTTAAGATAAGATACTTTAAAACTCCTAGAGGAAAACAGGCAGTATATTCTTTGACATAAACTAGTGCAGTGTTTTTTTGGATTGCTCTGCTAAAGCAAAGGAAATAACACAAAAGTAAACATATGGGATCTAATCAAACATAAAAGTTTTGCACAGCAAAGCAAACCACTGACAAAAATGAAAATTAAACCTACTAAATAGGAGGAAAAAATTTGCAAATTATATAACTGTAAGTGGTTAATATAAAACATATATAAACAGCCCATACAACTCAGCATCATCATAAAAAAAAATTTAAAAATGGGCAGAAGAACTGAACAGACATTTCTCCAAAGAGGAAATGCAGATGGCCAATAGGCACCTGGAAAGATGTTCAACACTGCTAATCATCACAGAAATGCAAATCAAAACCACAATGAGATCACCTCAGACCTGTCAGAATGTCTATCATCAAAAAGACCACAAATAACAAATGTTGGCAAGGATGTGGCGAAAAGGAAGCCTCTGTACCCTGCTACTGAGAATATAAATTGATACAGCCACTGTAGAAAAGAGAATGCAGGTTTCTCAAAAACGCTAAAATAGAGCTACCATATGAGCTAGAAAGTCTACTCCTGCATGTAGATATATATTTTAAAACAACAAAACAACAACACCACACACACAAACATGAAATTGAAAGGATCCATGCATGGCAATGTTTATAGAAGCATTACTTACAATTGTCAAGATATGAAAGCAAACTGTCCATCAACAGATGAATGGATAAAGACACTGTGGTATTTATATACAATGGAACACTCCTAAGCCATAAAAAAGAACGAAATTTTAACATGTGAAGCAACATGGATAGACTTGGAGGCATTATGCTGAGTGAAGTAAGTCAGACACAGAAAGACAAATACAACATGGGATCACTTACATGTGGAATCAAAAATTACAGCAAAATAGTGGATATAACAAATCAGACACCAACTCATAGAGCCAGAGATCAAACCAGTGGTTACCAGGGGAGCGCTGATAGGATAGGAATAGATTAAGAAGCACAAACTATTATATATAAAATAAGCTATAAGGATACATTATATAACATAAAAAATATATCCAATCTTTATAATAATTATAAGTGGAGCATGACATTTCAAAATTATGAATTAGTATACTATATGCCTGTAACATGTAATATTGTATATGTACTATACTTCAATTAAAGGAAAGAAACTATTTAGATAAAGAGGCAGCACTTTATTTCTTGTTAGTTTATCACACAAAAGGCAGAGTTCTGTAATACACAGTTTCCTAGACATATTTCTAGGAGAAGTAAAAAATCCCTAATTCAAATCTCAATACAGACTTAGCAACACTGATGCCCTAAGATACCTCACCAAAGCATTTTATCTGCAGCAGCAAATATGCAAATATAGTAACATATTTGAAGTTAGTAATCAGATGTAAACTTTAATAGTAC
Organism: Odocoileus virginianus; assembly: GCF_023699985.2. Classification (NCBI taxonomy): domain Eukaryota; kingdom Metazoa; phylum Chordata; class Mammalia; order Artiodactyla; family Cervidae; genus Odocoileus; species Odocoileus virginianus. The sequence goes on from NC_069691.1 coordinate 6,193,293, forward strand.
AAGCTAAGAACTAAAGCCTTATCCTGATTGGTAGTTCTTATCTGTAAGATGGGGAGGAAGGGTTGATATCATGTAACTCTAGGCTTTCAGTGGATGTAAATTACATGTCAAGTAACAGTCCCCAGTCCTCTGATAAGGAGAGTGAGACTGCTTAGATAAGAAAGAGAGTCGGCAGATAAGGGAGAGCAAATAAGAGAAAAGAACACAAGAGACTTAAACCACCAGGCTGAGGTTTTCTGTTTAAATACCATGCCATTTAAATTCTGAGAAAAGCAAGCTATTGGAATAAAGAATCCAGGCAAGAGACACAAGTGAGTAGCCGGAGATCTGGATTTTTAATTCAAGGGCTTCTATTAGGTATCAGTGTGTCCTTGCGTTGGTTTTCTGTTTACCTCTGCTTCAGTATCCTCCTATGTAAAGTGAGGGATTTAGAGTAGAACCATTTCCAAGACTTCCATAGTTCAAAATGTATATATCTAGTTTGCTTAAAAATTAGATAATTTTGTAGCAAAGGTTCCTGACTTTTCTTAGCTGTCTCTGGAAAACCCACTGACATCTCTTTTGTCTAATATTCACTGATCACCTGTTTGATCTAGATACTTGGTGCTAAGTTCTAGATATACAGTGGCAATTAAAACACAGGCCTTGTGGTACTACATCTATGTAAGATTAGTGAAACATGTATTTTCACATTGAAATAAGAGGGAAAAGATTATAATTTTCCCCCTAACTATTAATAGTCTCTTTTATTTTTTTTAAACTTTTTGTTTTGTTTTAGGGTACAGTTGATTAACAATGTTGTGATTGGTTCAGTTCAGTTACTCAGTCGTGTCTGACTCTTTGCGACCACATGAATCGCAGCACGCCAGGCCTCCCTGTCCATCACCAACTCCCAGAGTTTACTCAAACTCATGTCCATCGAGTCGGTGATGCAATCCAGCCATCTCATCCTCTGTCGTCCCCTTCTCCTCCTGCCCCCAATCTCTCCCAGGATCAGGGTCTTTTCCAGTGAGTAAACTCTTCATGAGGTGGCCAAATTATTGGAGTTTCAGCTTCAGCATCAGTCCTTCCAGTGAACACCCAGGACTGATCTCCTTTAGGATGGACTGGTTGGATCTCCTTGCAGTTCAAGGGACTCTCAAGAGTTTTCTCCAACACCACAGTTCAAAAGCATCAATTCTTTGGTGCTCAGCTTTTTTCACAGTCCAACTCTCACATCCATACATGGCCACTGGAAAAACCATAGCCCTGTCTAGACAGACCTTTGTTGGCAAAGTAATGTCTCTGCTTTCTAATATGCTATCTAGGTTGGTCAAAACTTTCCTTCCAAGGAGTAAGTGTCTTTTAATGTTGTGATAGTTACAGGTAAACAGTGAGGGGACTCAGCCATACACATACATGTATCCATTCTCCCCCAAGCTCCCCACCCATCCAGACTGCCACATAACATTGAGCAGAATTCGAACTGATACTCTTGACAAAATGTTACAGACCATCAGAGTTATAATTCTGTATAAGGTATTGATGAAGGGCAGGACCACTGTGGGACTCCTGGGCATGGAGGCCTTATTGTCTCCCATTTCTTGTAGGCAAGGCTCCATCCTCCATGAACTTCTCTGAGTTTCAAAGGGCTGAACAGTTCCAAATCAAGGGAGAAGGAGCCAGGAAACTACCAGGCAAGATTAAAGGACCAGAGAGGCTCATCAGATGAGGATACTGGACCACCTAAGGCCCTGAACACAACCTAATCTTGTGAGCAATCCCACCCTTTGGAAACTTTGTAGAAGAAGAATGCAAGACTATTACTTGTTATTCAGTAGCTCAGTTGCATCAGAATCTTTGTGAGCCCATGGACTGAAGCAAACCAGGCTTCCCTGTCCTTTATAATCTCCCAGAGTTTGCTCAAACTCATGTCCATTGACTCAGTGATGCCATTCAATCATCTCAGCTTCTGTTGCCCCCTTCTCCTCCTGCCCTCAATCTTTCCCAGCATCAGGGTCTTTCCCAATGAGTCGGCTCTTCGCATCAGGTGGCCAAAGTATTGGAGCTTCAGTTTCAGCATCAGTCCTTCCAAAGAATATTCAGGATTGATTTCATTTAGGATTGGCTGGATCTTTATCACACATCCCTGCCTTACTATATAACCTCTTGCTATTCACCAGGGAGGAAAGTACATGTCTTGAGGCACTAGCCTACTGTGTTGCCTCCTTTGCCTGGCAAAGTAATAAAGCCTCTCTTGCTTTCCCCTCCATAAGTCTGTCTCTGTATTCTTGTTCAGCACTGGTGCACAGAGAGCCAAGATTTTGGCATCAGTGTCCTATCTATAAGCTTTTTTTTTTTTTTTTCAAAAGTATGTGGAGCTTGAAATTAAGATCTAGAATCTGATACTTGCTTCTTAAGGTCAAAGGACAGATCCACATTCTTTCACATTGGAACCTGACAAAGTGAAAGCACTATGCTCTTTAAGAAATAATAATGCCGTCTTCTCAATGAAACTGAAGAGAATGATAAATTTAGAGAATTAAAATGCACTCTACAACTAGACAGTCAATTAAGCTGGCAAAGTAGGAAACCTAAAATGATTCAAAATTGAGTCCTTGAATTTCAGATCAAGAAGCCCCTTCAGAGTTACTGTATCTTAACCCCCTCATTTTATGGATAAGAAAACTGATATTCGGAGAGGTTATGTGTCTTGGGCAAAGTCACCCAGCTGGTAAATGTGAGAACCAGGACTCTATGATAAGTGTCCTCTCTACATATGTAGTTTTTAAATGGGTAACTCAGTATTACGATGAAATATATATTAATGTAAGCTTGGCATCTGATGCCATCACACAGTCTGTGTACAGGAAGTTAGATAAAAATGCTGCCCTGATTAAAATTCTTCTCTGAAACATACAGACCACATGTAAAGCTAGAGGGATGAATTCTGGAATTCTTCTTCTATTAACTAATGAGGCAGCGATGGCCTATTATGATTATTTGATTCCTTGAAGGGTCCAGAAGTTTATTTTCTTAAGCTTATATACCACTTCTATGAAACTTTAAGCTTCTAGACAGCTAGAAAAAAAAATCTAACAATGACACAAATTTATGTTTACCAATCGCATGAGGAGATCAAGTTTTTTAATTCCAAATTGTTCTCTGGAAAGGTCTAGAATGTAATGCTACATGCAATGCTGACATGGCCTCTGAAAAACAGGGGGATGATAAATCTATCACTATTTAAGATGTTTTTATTATAATTCTACATAAAAATTTAACAAAATAAAAGGAAAAAATCAGGGAAAACTTGAATTTATGCTAATTATTTGTGTGGTTTTTTTTGTTGTTGTTTTTTTTAGATGACCTACTCTGGTTTGAGGGCTTCCCTGGTGTCTCAGAAAGTAAAGAATTTGCCTGCAATGTGGGAGACCTGGGTTTGATCCCTGGGTTGGGAAGAACTCCTGGAGAAGGGCAAGGCAACCCACTCCAGTATTCTTGCCTGGAGAATCCCATGGACAAAGCGGAGCCTGGCAGGCTATAGTCCATGGGGTCACAGAGTCAGACACAACTGAGCAACTTTCACTTCACATTTCACTTTACCCTGGATTGAACCAAAGGACCATAGAATTTAAACTGTATTCTATACCCTTGGTCATAAATGTTAGCTTTAAATAACAACTTCAACCCACTTTTCCTTCTTAATTACAAATAAGGTCATGGAAACCACTTCAAATAATCCTCACAACTTTGCAGATATTGCTGATGACCAAAGCTGTCACCAGGGTAAGATAACATGGAGAAGAGACATCATTTTCCTACTGGCTTTCTTTATAAGGGGCTTCCCTGGAAGCTCAATCAGTAAAGAATCTACCAGCAGCGCAGAAGACCCAGATTCAATCCCTGGGTTGGAATCCCCTGGAGAAAGAAATGGCAACCCACTTCAGCATTCTTGCCTGGAAAATCCTATGGACAAAGGAGCCCGGCGGGCTACAGTGTATAGCGTCGCAAGAGTCAGACATGACTTATCGACTAAACCAAATAAGGGCAGAATTGTATAGGTATTTGAGAGGGAATGTGTATTTGCTGTGGCTCCAGTGATTGCTTCTAAGCTGGAGGGGGCCTAACTGACAAGAACAGTTTGTTCTAGAACTGTAATTTTGGGTTTGGGGAGTCATATTTTCAGTATCCTATGCTACAGGCCCTGTTGCTATGTCTGTAAAGCTATATGAGAGCTGAAATATAAGTTCACATTGTCCTGTCTCTTTATTTTATAGTTGAGGAAATTGAGGCCCAGTAATATAATATGTTACACTCCTGGACACATAGCTCATTTCTAGCTCTATCCAAATTAAGTCTAGATTAAACTCAGTCAGGTGCTTTGGCAGGCTGAATCAGAGTCCCCTAAGAATATCCTAAGAACCTGGGAATATTTCACTTATGTAGTAAAATGCACATTGTAGAAGTGATTATGTTAAAGAGCTTGAGATGGAGAGCTTTCCTGGATTTTCAAGGCAAATCTGATAAAATCACAAGAGATCTCATGGGAGGAAGGGAGGGGGATAAGAGTTAATAGTAGGAGACAAAGAGATGAAAGTGGGATTGGAGAGACCCAAGGCAGGGGCTCTGGGCCAGAGTGAGGCAAGTTCTACTGGGCAAAGGCAAGGAAACAGATTCTCCCCAAAAGCCTCCAGAGGGAACACACCCCTGACGACACCTGGTCAACATCTGACCTTCAGGTCTGTGCTAACAACACATCTGCACTATTTTAGCCACTAATTTCTGGTAACAAAATGTATCCAGGGGCTCTCTCTACAGCATCCCATTCCTATCATCCTGTGTCCATGCCGTATGTTTTTAAATGTCTTACTGTCTATATTCCCAGATATCTAGATATCCTTAAAGACAGGCATCATATGTTACTCATCTCTGTATATCTTTCTCCTTCAGAGTTGAATAAATAGATGTTGAATAAATTATCAACTACTCCTAATGCTGACATTTACTAAAATACACCTAAACTCCACTCATGAGATGGATCTGCCAACCATTCAACAAATCTTTTCATGAGAGCTTTCTATGTATAAGGTGCTGTGAATTATATATACATATATGTATATATACACTATATGAAAACTTAGGCAGCCCCATCTTTTTGTGAAAATTTTAATCACTGAAATTTTGTTACAAGATGACAATCTTGATTCAAGACAACCCAAACTGATTAACTTTGAACTAGACCATGATTTTAAACTCAAAGGGGATCTGATGCAATCAAAGTGGGACTGATTCTCAAAGAAAATCCATTTTATACCTTGGCTGCCCAGGTCATATGAATACTTTTTCCTTTGTATACAGTTTTAAGAATGTTTCAGCCACACTTAATACAACTATTCCAAATAAAACTGAAAATGTTTTCCTTCTCAGAAGGAAATGACCCAAATCATGTCCATTAATCCACCCAGGCCTATATTCATGATCTCTGGGAAATGTGGTTAAGCCTGAATGTGACTCTTCATGACCCCAAACTTGGACTACAGTGAAAAATATAACCGTCCCTGCAAGCATAAAATAACAACCCACTCCCAGTACTCTTGTTTTTTTCCATTTATTTTTATTAGTTGGAGGCTAATTACTTTACAATATTGTAGTGGTTTTTGTCATACATTGACAAGAGTCAGCCATGGATTTACTCTTGTGTGGAAAATCCCATGGACAGAGGAGCTTCGCAGGCTGCAGTCCACGGGGTCACAAAGAATTGCACATGATTGAATGACTAAGCACACACACATGATACCACTGGGTAAAGGGAAGGAGGCTAGAAAACAAACCAACAAAAAAGCATGCTACTGGGGAAGGATGCTCGTCATGGCGTAGATTTCCCATCCAGTTTGACTATATAGGGTTCCTCTGCTTGAGAAAAATTGTCATCCTTGAGACAAGTATAGGGGAGAAATTTTTTTTCTGGGGCCTGCCTTCCTGTACTAACCTACACATTTTGGCAATTGGTGGCCTAAGGATTGTCATTCAGTTTTAAAATCACAGGTCCCTGCTTGTTACTCATTTAAAAAGTAAGCTAATTTGTTTGATTTCAGGGAATTATATGCTAGAAATTTTGTTGATCCATGGTCTTTAGATTTGATGAAGACCTGTTTAATATCCTAATATCCCAAAGTTGTACCTACCTGGAAGCCAATCACACTTGCTTATGCACAAAGGGAATTTTCTGGTTCAAATAATTGGGTCCCATCTGGCCCAAGCATCTCCTACGGCCACCAGGAGAAGTAGTACTCCAGAGTGGTAAAGAGCAGAGACTCTAGAGCTAAACTACCTGGGCTTAGGTTCCAGCTCCCCCATCTACCAGCATTATAACCTTAAGCAATTTGCTCAAGCCCTTGTGACTCTGTAGAATGAGTGCAATAACAGCATCTATGTCTTAGGTTGTTTGTGAGGATTGTATATAATAATAAAGCTCTGAAAAGTACCTGGTCGTGTATGCAAGTGCCACATACAATATATAATGTAAAAATAATCCTACTTTAAGAGCTTTTGCTCATAACTTGTAGTCAAAAAACAATATTTTAAAACATACCTAAACTCTAGGCAAAACTAGCACAATGTATTCCAGGTAAAAATAAATCAGGAAGTGGGTATATGAAGCAAGTTTGGGTATAAGCCTCCTATACACCAAAAGTTATCTGCCCAAACCTTTGTTAAACTAATAGTTACTGCTCCTGAAATCTAACTAGATGATATAAATGAAAGTTCCTAGGACAGTACCCTGTATATGCTGAATGCTTGATGAGTAAAAATACACTTGAAATAATATTCCTAACGCAATCTTACCCGAGTAACACAAATGCAGGGGGATGTTGGCTCACAGGCCTTTTAGCCTGGGAGGGCACTTAAACGATGCACTGAAACCTGTAGGTAGGTATTCCATCTAGATAATCTCTACTCTGGAATTTGCTTAATTGACTATGTGAAGAGAGAGTCTTACATTTTTTGACTCTACCAAGTATTGCCAAAATTAGCCAAATGTTGCAATGATGGTTTTTAAAAATTACATTGTTTCTAATATATATTTCTAAAGCATTCATAATAAGTAAGTGCTATTTATTAAAACTTGGATCTGATCCTTGCACATAGAAGCTTTGTAGTTTATTCATAAGATCTTAGGCAACTGAATCAGATAATTTAAATAAAACATTATAACATTATGTATTATTAATAGGCTATTAGCAACCTATTTTATTAACAAGCTTTTACTATTAAGAGTAATAAAAATATGATATATTATCTAGTCACAATTGTGCTTCTTACTATAGCCCTTTAGAAAAAGTATGCGTGGATGTATGTGCTTGCTTAGTTTTTTTCCAAAGTAAAACCAAACACTGACAAAGTCATGTCCGACACTTTGTGACCTCATGGACTGTATAGTCCATGGAATTCTCCAGGCCAGAATACTGGAGTGGGTAGCCTTTCCTTTCTCCAGGGGATCTTCCCAACCCAGGGATTGAACCTAGGTCTCCCGCACTGCAGACAGATCCTTTACCAGCTGAGCCATAAGGGAAACCCAAGAATATTGGAGTGGGTAGCCTATCCCTTTTCCACCAGATCTTCCCGATCCAGGAATTGAACTTGGGTCTCCTGCATTGCAGGTGGATTCTTTACCAACAGAGCAAGACAGCCTTCCAAATTGACACTCAGTTTTTTCTTATCAGTATCTTTCCATTTCTGAAACTGTCCCTCTTCTATGTGTGTGGACAGCAAGCACAGATCTATCCCCATCTTTACCAACCTCCTACCCCCTTCTTAGCACACCACCAAATTTTGACAGGTCAGTCACACTGGTTTAAATTAAACCTGTTCTCTGCAAGGAACAGGGCATGTGTTCCACATGGGAACAACATCGTTTTGCAGTGATTCGTACAGATTCTGGGGGGTCTCTCCATAAGACTGAAGTTTCTGAACTAAGCAAGAATGGAACTTCCAAAAGCCATCATTCTCCCCAAGGGTAGAGTTCTCACAAGAGGACTGAAGTCCACAGGAAGGAAGGCAGGGTTGAGATGGACAGGTAGATTAACAGATAGATTAGAATAGGGAGGCAGTGAGAAAGAAAGAAAAGAAGGACGGGAAAAAGGGAGACAGAAATGAATTTGTGGCATAACTTGACCCTTTAAAGCACATCACATCAGATAGCTAGCATAGTAAATATAACAGATAGCCAAGCAGACAACTAGAATATTCAGTCATAGGAGCTAATTTTTCATATTTTGGTTGGAACTCTATCACCTGGTATTAAAGAATTCTAATACACTTTTTGACTGAAAGCTAAAGATTAGCTAATTCCTGTCTGGGAGTTACATCTCTCATAGAATAGAAGGCTGAGATTCAGTTTCTCAGTTACGTTAGATGCTACCCTCGTACCATCCATAACTATTCATACAGCTTTAATAGACTTCATCTCCTGAGATATGGATAAAGTAACTCTCATTCTAATTCTACTCACATATTGTCACTGGGGTGATGAGAGGGGGTCAGGAATATACTATATTTCTTAATGTTAGGTTTTATTGTTCCATTAATCTCCATAAAATATAAGATACTCAAAATAATACGATTTTATCTGCTGCAGTAACCACAGACCTTGCTTTAAATCAAAGGATATGATTTATGTACATATATTTATCTATATGGGGCACTTGGAAGTAAGGTATGGGAAATAGTTATTGATTGCTTTCACACTCACAATACAACCAGAGATGACCAGATAACACATTTCTCAAGGGGAGTGCCTCTCAAACGTCAGTGTGCCCACAAATCACTTGTAAATTATTTAAGCTGTAAATTCTTATTTACTAGATTTGTGTGTGTGTGCGCGCGTGCGCACACGCGTGTGTGTTCTGTGACCCCATGGACTGTAGTCCACCAGCTTCCTGTGTCCATGGAATTCCCCAGGCAAGAACACTGGAGTGGGTCACCATTTCCTCCTCCAGGGGATCTTCTTGACCCAGGGATCAAACCTGGGTCTCTTGCAACTCCTGCACTGGCAGTCAGATTCTTTACCACTCTACCACCTGGGAAACATGAGTCTCTATATCTACCAAGTTCCCCAGTGCTGGCAATACTGCTGGTCATGGGTCCACATTTTGAATAGCAAGGTTCCAGGGTTTCCCTGATAGCTCAGTTGGCAAAGAATCCTCCTGCAATGCAGGATTTGATTCCTGGGTTGGGAAGATCCCCTGGAGAAGGGAAAGGCTGGTGCCCACTCCAGTATTCTGGCCTGGAGAACTCCACGGACTATAGTCTATGGGGTCACAAAGAGTAGGACATGACTGAGCAACTTTCACTTTCACAGGAAACTTCATCCAGCTAACGTGTGTGCCAGAGATAAAGTCTCTGGTCAGGCTCTGTGAAGCTTTAGATCCAAGAGTGATGGATCTGATGGCATCAGTAAGTTGAAATATTCATACATTTTAATTAATGCTAAATGTTAAAAATAGTAATATAATTATATAGCATAATTACATATTATAATTATTGTTGCATGCTATAGAAAAAACAACATATTGTAAAATTCATTTTGTGTTGCTTCTCTGACAGAAACCATAAAATTAGTCAATGATTTTGATGAGAAAGTAAGTCAGACATAGGGATGGTCAGGTTCAGTGACTTGTGATTGTCACTCTAGGAGAGATTATTTTAGGTAAGAGTTCATAGTAGCTATTCAAATCTCCATCCTCTAATGGACACTTGGAAGTGCTGAGCAGTTTCTAAATTTAAGTGGTGAGGATCTACATTAATGGAAATTAACAATCCACAACTGTCAATCAGCATTGTTTGATATTAAGATGTGAATCTTCAATATTTTTGATATTGAAAATCTTTGATTAAAAACAACCCCTTTCCTTAATGGAAGTTCCAAGAAATGGATATCTTACCCTTTGTTGTCTGATCAATTTATTTTCATTTTTTTTTTTTTTTTTTTGGGGTAAAGATCTCGCATGCAATTTTTTTTGACAGAAATGTATTTCATTACTATTTGCATAGAATATAAACAATTATATTTTAGATATTCATGAAACTGAAGTAAAGTGAATTCAACAAATATTTGTTGAAGTGAATTAGAATACACACACATTCTATCTGGGCATACACACATACTGACTGAATGCTCCATTTTGGTTATTCATGTTTATCTTAGTCAAATCTCTAAAGTGGCTACATTAATTACTAAAAGCAAAACACTTATCTTAGGCCAGGCAGGCTTCATTTGAAGCTGTGGTAGTAAGGCCAGCTGGTAGAACCACGGGGCTGGGACCCTTGCCTGGCAGAGCTGCAGGGCCAAGACCTCAACCTTAGCGGGTCCAGAGGGCACAGCAGCAAACCAAAGGGGATTATTCTTGAGCCTTAAGATCTAATGATGCTTGCTTTGCTAGGTTTTGGACTTGCTTGGGACCCATCAGCCCTTTCTTCATTATGATTTCTCTCTTTTGGAATTGGAAATGTCTATCCTATACCAATCCTACAACTGTATTTTGGAATCTCATAATTTATCTGGTTCCACAAGTTCACAGGTGGAGAAGAAGTTTGCTTCAATATCAATAATACCTGGAGTCTCACCTATATCTGATTTAGGTGACATTTAGATACTTTGGACAATAGGATTAATGTTGGAAATTTGATGCTTTGGGGGCTATGGGAATGAAATGAATATATTTTGTGTGCTATTTGAGGGGCTGGTATTTGGTTAAGCAGCCTGACCTAAGACAGACCACATTTTCTTTGCAGTATCCTGGATGTGACCTTTGCTTGAAACCCCTTGCTTAATTATAGCACTGGTTATCATCTAGGGAGATTAAAAAATTCAAAACTATCAAGTTCTGCCTACTAACTGTTTAATAATATACTTCTCTTCTCACATTTTACTACATGCAGCAAGAAGAAACCAGGATGCATCTGCTCAGAAACTACCTGTGTTATATTACCCAGCTCACTAGGAATATCTTTTTCCAAATAATTGCAGATGACATTGTTGCTAAACCTTTTACCACTTCAGGACAAGGATCCTCTTTCTTCCTGTTTCTGATACCAGCATTTACCTTAGGCTTATTCTCACCTCCATTTCTCAGTCCTTAATCAATGCACCATGAATTCTGAGAATTTGTTTTACTCCAGCTATTGGGACAATAAATTGCCCTAAGTCTGTGTGGGTTTCACCACCTCCCATCCTCTCCCTGGCCTTGGATAGTTTCCTCATTGGCATATGCTTGTCAATCAGCTAGACTCACGGGGGACCCTCTGCAAGTCTCTAAGGTTCTCCTTTTGTGCAGTTATTTCCCCTCCTGAGATTCTGCCCTGCAAACTTTATCTGTCTTGGTTTATTCAGACTCCGAGCTGCATCTCTGCATTTCAGATCTCTTGGCTGCAATTAAGCTCTCCTTTATCTTCCATGGCATTGATATTCTCCAGACAGTATACTGACTCAAAGACAGGACTCACCTCATTTTCCCCCTGGGTCTCATCTATATCCGATTTAGATGACAGTGAGATACTTTGGACAATAGAGTTGATCTGGCTTTTTTGGTGGCTTTAGACTGAGGAGTAAATATGATCCTAATTAACTCCATCTTGCCTTGAGGCAGGCACCATACTGAATTTTTAATGCCTAAATTATATCACGAAGTGACCTTGTCCTGATTTCTAGATTTAACTCTTATCAACTATCCCCATATTATTTCTTAGGGTATGTTAGGTAACTTTCTCATGCACTGTTAGTATGAATTATCATATTCTTTTCCTGACTAGCACTGCTAAGAAACTTTTCTAGTCTTTTAAGTAATTAGATCACTCTTCTAAAGATTGGCCTTTCATCCTAATTTCAGTCACCACAACTGACTGTACATTTCAGGAGTATCTATTAGACAGTTCTGGTATAGTAAATTAAGGGCTCCCCTCATGGTTCCTGAAGAATCTGCTTGCAATGCAGGAGGTACAGGTGACATGGGTTCGATCCCTTGATCGGAAAGATCCCCTGGAGAAAGAAATGGCAGCCCACTCCACTGTTCTTGCCTGAAAAACCCCACGGACAGAGGAGCCTACAGTACACAGAGTTGCAAAGAGTCAGACACAATTGAGCAAATAAGCACACCCTAGTATAACAGACTGTATCTTACAACCAAAGAGCCTAGACCCTTCCTCAGAGAGCCTTACAATTCACAGGTACAGTTACAATCTGTTCTGCCCAGCATCTGGCCTGTTGCCATGTGGCAGTACAAGCTACTTACTTTTATGGTAGAGGATGATGCCATCAAAAATGAAGCTCCATTTATCCTGAAATTTTAATATAGGAATGAAATTTCAGCTAGGCTAAAGATTAAGGACTTTTTTTCTTTAAGCTAGTTCTAAAACTTTTAAAAGTCATTATTTGTGGCCCCTGGATTAAAGTCTCTCAGAATGACTGACAGTGGGATATCAATACTCTGTAAAGGAGTATGGTTACAACTTGTATCACAAATAAAACCATCACACAATATCTGACATGATCAGAACATTTTCCAAACTCCTGTTAGGGCCGTCTAATCATTGGTCTAGATCTTTCTCAAAAGTTCTCCTTTGTCGTCAGGTCTATATGACTTTCCTAAAGCCCTTAAGTTTTCAGAGCCTATCTGATCTTTAAACACCCATTAAAATAAGAACTTACATAATTCCCTAAGTTTAAATAACAAGATAGTCTAAATACAAATTCAAAAAAGAAATTTATCCTAAAAGCAACAATCTAAGTATAAGCTTATTGATTCTTAATTTTTATTAGTGAACAAGTGACTTTAGATTTGTTCTCTTCCGTGGCACTCTGATATACATAAATATTTTGCATGGTTTTAACTTATTTGACTATTAGAATCAACATTTTGTTTCTCAGAAGTGTCAGATTTAAGTAAAATTCTTATAGAAATCTGTTTTAATGGACTTTATTTCTATCTGACTGAATAATAAACCTAAACATCTTTATCACTAGAAATTCATCCCAATGTTTGCTGCACGATTTATTTCTCTGCTAAGAATTACTGGGGCTCCTCTGGTGGTCTGTGGCTAAGACTCAGAGCTCTTGATGCAGGAGGTCTGCATTTGATCCCTGGTCAGGGAACTAGATCCCACATTGCTGCAACTAAGAGTTTGCATGCCACAACTAAAGATCTTGTGTGCCACAATTAAGAACCAGTTGAAGCTAAATAGGCTTCCCTGGTGGCTTAGGCGGTAAAGAATCTATGTGCAATATAGCCAAGTAAATAAATATATAAGGACAAACAACAACAAAAAAAAACCCCAAAGTATGAGATTATCTTCATTTAAAAAACACAACTGTTTAAAAGTAAGTGCATCATTGCTTTTTTTGTTGTTTGTTTTTGGTTCATGGAAATATTACTGTAGCAACAATTCATATTAAGTGTCTATGATTTATTGTGAATATAATTACCAGTATTATATACTGCCCAAAGACTGAAAAAGTGTATTAATAATTGTACCAAAATAAAAACTGAGACATAGTCATTTTTTAAACCTTAGAGATTAGACATATAGTCATTTTTAGTAAGTAACTTGGTGCAAATGACTAAATATTATAAGTGATAGCTATCAGTATTTGGTTCTTATTTGGCTCTTTATCTTGCCTCTCAAACAAAAACATCATTTGAAGCTAATAAGAACCAACTGCTCTGATCTCCATGGATTTATCTGTTCTACTCTTTCTAGTTCTTAATAGTGCCTACATACGTTTTCTCAGCTTCCCTTTGAAGAAAGAAATATATCAATATAAATGAACTATTTTAATATAGAGTTATATTTAATATACCCATTTTAACTTTAGATAACTAGGAAATGTGGAGAATTTTAAGGAAAATTCTATTGTCTCCAGAATTTTATTGACCAACAAGTCAATGATAAAATATGTCATATCTGTTCTTTAATTATCTATATAAATTATTCATTAACCAGTGTGGGTGACCCTGATTTCTCAAAATGGCCTTCCCTGAGAAGGCAGAGTAAATCCTTTATTGTAAGCAGTGGAAATTGACTGAACATTGCTATCCCATTGTACTTTACCAACTTCCATGCTCAAGTAGTTTAAACTCCAAAAAGGACCCAGATACTAACAATGGTAACTACTACTGTGTCTTCCCCAGAACATGTAGTTGAGAGAGCAAATAACCTTGGGGATATTGTATTGAGTTTCCTTAATACCAGTTTGGCACATTAAAAGTACTATCCATGAAACACTGAATAAAGACACTTCCTCATGATAGTATTTCGTTACATCCCTCAAAACTTTCTATTTCCCAGAGATCTGGAAACAGCAACAACAATAACGTTGACAATTCAACTTCTACTTATTTTTTAGACTTTTCAAAATGGAATCCTTCACTAACTAGCCTTAGGGTGCAACTGAAATAAGTAAAGAATACAATAAATTAAAATGCTCAAAAAAATAGCTTAAAGCAATATTAAAACAGCACGACAAGGATCATTAAAATAGGGAATATCCATTATATCTTGCTGCATCGCTGCATTTGGCAATCTGGGAAAATTCTTTTGCATGATTTTGTGTGAGGTCAACATATGGAGAATTTATCAGTTTCTAGTAGGCACTCAGTAAGTGCATATTTGGGTTAGTGAATAAATATGTAAATAAATGCTTAAGCATTCAGGGACAAGAATGGAAAGGAAAAAGTTTTATAGATTGATTAGATATCTTATGGAAACTGAAAACCTAGTTTTCAAAGAGACTGAAGTATTGATTTGTATCAGTGGGTATTTTCCTTCCATTAAATTTTGTAAACTAGAAATACATGCTAATCTTGTTACTGACTGGAACATATAAATTTTTTTAAGTATACTTGATTTACAATGTTGTGTTTATTTTAAATTTTTGGCTATACTCTGTGGCATGTGGGGTGTTTGTTCCCCAACCAGGGACTGAACCCGCACCCATGGCATTAGAAGATAAAGTCCTAACCACTGGACCACCAGTGAAGTCCCTTGATTGGAACATTTTATGAGATATGTTTTCTTTAAGGGAAAAATAATAGTAGAAACAATGATCTGTTTGTACCATTTTACAGTCTTAGTCACTCTTGTCTTAGATATAAGTAATAAAAACCAGTATTATTCAAAAAGGCATAAAATGTTTTGATTAAATGCATAAATAATCAGATACATCATGAAAGAGAAAGAATGAAAAGCAAAAAATTAATGCTGTATAGGCTAATTCTAACTAAACAACCCATTTAACACGCCCATATTTAAGATGATGTATGTGATGTATCTTTTTTTTTTTTAATCATGCTGAATTTATTGACATAGGGTCACTAACCAGAGATTCAGGATTCATTGCTTTAGCTGAAACAGTTAGGAAGAGCTCTAAAATGCTGGTTGGATGACCAAGTGGCTGGACCCAAAATGTGGCCTACATTAAATGGAGCTGAATTTATCATATACTGTAGAGGAAAGTATTTGAAGGCTTGAGGAGATTGTAATGTTAGAGTATATTTATCCTGTTATTCCTGCTCTTCAACCCTGAAAGGCCATAACTTTCATTACAATCATGAAAAATAAATTTGTGGGGGAACCCTAGCATTCTTATGGTCTTTCTTCTTTTTCAAAAATTAAAAAATTTTAATTTTACTTGGCATATAGTTGATTTACAATGTTGTGTTAGTTTCAGGTGTATAGATAGCAAAGTGATTCAGCTATATACATCCATATACATACGTTCATTCTTTCCTATAGCCAAGATACAGGAACAACCCAAATGTCCATCAACAGAGATGGATAAAGAAGATATAAAGATGCTGTTCTCTTGCAACATGTATATTATCTAGGGTGAAAGAGATCACCAGCCCAGGTTGGATGCATGAGACAGGTGCTCGGACCTGGTGCACTGGGAAGACCCAGAGGGATCAGGTGGAGAGGGAGGTGGGAAGGGGGATCGGGATGGGGAATACATGTAAAACCATGGCTGATTCTTGTCAATGTATGACAAAAACCACTACAATATTGTAGGCTAATTGGAGGCTAATTAAGCCTCCAACTAATTAAAAAAAAAAAGAATACTAAAAAAACCCAAGAAGATATAAAGAGATGGATAAAGATGATATATTTAACATAGAATAATACTCAGCCATAAAAAATAAAATAATGGCATTTATAGAATATAGATGAATCTAGAGATTATCATACTAAGTGGGGTAATCAGACAATGAAAGACAAATACAATAAAATATCACTCATAATGTGAAAGTCATGGAGTTGTCTCTGACTCCTTGCGACCCCATGGACTATACAGTTCATGGAATTCTCTAGGCCAGAATACTGGAGAGGGTAGCCTTTCCTTTCTCCAGGAGATCATCCCAGCCCAGGGATTGAGCCCAGTCTCTTGCCTTGCAGGCGGATTCTTTACCAGCTAAGCCACAAGGAAAGCCCATAGGTGGACTATAATTTTAAAAAATGGTACAAATTAACTAATTTACAAAACAGAAAACAGACTTACAGATATAAAAAATAAACTTATGGTTACCAAAGGGGAAATGTGGAAGAGGAGAGATAAATCATACACACCCTACTATATATAAAATAGATCACCAACAAGGATCTACTACATAGTACAGGGAACTCTACTCAACATTTTATGAACCTATCAGAGAAAAGAATCTAAACAAGAAAAAAGGATGTGATATATCTTAAAATTAATACATAATTACATTATATTACATTAAATTATACGTAGTAGTCAAGACAATGATCTGCCATTCCCTTCAAATAATTGAAATGCTGTTTTCAAATTTGTGCTCAAATGTTTTTCCATAGTTTATATACATTATAATACTTGCACTTCCCCTTTGAAATACTCATCTATCCATCATGCTAAAATTATTTTCCATGGTCTAATTCACTAGACTATAAGCTTAATTATCCCAGCTGTATTATTCTTTTGTTCACCATTATATCATGCTGATTAGAAAGTCCTCAGCATATTTGGGTTCAATAGATATTGGTTGTATAAATATTTAACTGCTACAGGGATCAGAAAATCTTGGCCTCTTGACTATCACAGTGCCATACTCTCCCTGAACACTCCCTTTTATTAGTACAAGAGACCAGGAATGGCAATCATCACCAGAGGAGATAATCAACAAGAGGAAGAAACACTAGAAATAATTTGCAGAGCAAAGTGCTAGGTTCAAAGGTTATGAAATCTTAGATTTAAAACCAGTTGAAAAGGAAGATACAATTGCTTCTTCCCACATCCAAGAATTAGACAACCAAAGAAGGAAAAAGAGAAGCAAACATGAGTCAAAGATGAGATTCAGAAAAATCAGGCTTATTCAAAAAACTATCTGGACAATTATGGAATGCATTACTGACCTATTTTCTCTAAAATGACTTTTAAAAAGCTGGTCTGAGATCATCACGGCACCACCCCCTCCAGAATGTTGTTGTTATGGCTGGCCTTGATGTCTCCCAGGTCTTCACTGGCACAGAGCTAGAATAAGCACTGGCTCTATTTGAGAGGTAGGAAGTTGCTACAGAAGCATGTGAGTGATGGCATTTAGAGACTAAGATCTAATGGAGCAGGGGTGCATGTCACAGGATAAATCCTCGGCTCGCAGCACAAAAATATCATAAACCATCATACCAAATTCGAGGAAGGCACATTACTAATAGATTATCATCCTGACCATAGTTGTTCCATAAACTGAGCTATTCTTTACTTGAATGTATCAGTCCTGTAAGAATAAAATGATCTGGTCTTCTCCAAAACTCTGATAAATATCAGATCTAGTCATTTCATATTTGCTTTGGTGAAACTTATGACCTCTTAATTCAATGTGGGGCCTTTTAACTCAATTTGAGGTTTTGGGCTATTGGGAAGAGGAAATATTCAGGAGCTTTGAACAGCCTATATTAAGGAGACAGGCAAAGCTCTTCTACAGGTTTATCACTGAACTCTCAATTGTATATGAGTTAACTATGTTCTGTTTTTACATCTGAATTTAGTAAGGAAAAAGAACCCCCACATTTTGACTTGCAATAGTTTATCATAGATAGTGCAATATTAGCATAAGAACTATTAGAATAGTTTGTACTATTTTTAAACATTCAACATTATCTTATGGATAGTGAAATGTGACCATGCCACCACCAAAAAAAAAAAAAAAAAAATGATGACTGAATAAAGTAATTTGAGTAATATGGAAAGCAACTGAACTAGATTATATGTTGAAAATGTATTATAAAAATGTTTAAGATAGTTCTTTGCAATTTCTATTCACCTTTCTAAAGTATACATCCATTTTCATATATTTTGTAACTAGAAGCACATATCTTGACATATCTTGGTGTTCATATTTTAGAAAAACACAGAGAAACACACTTGAGCTCTTTTTATTCTTCCTTTGGTCTCATTTCCACATCCCTAAAGTACCATTCAAAATGTTACTTGTGGAATTATAAAGTGGTAAACATTCAACCATAAAAGGCTGAAGTAAAAAGGCTGTTTCCGCAGATGTTAGCAGTACCCCCGTCATAACTGCCCTGCCCACTATACAGTATATGTCAGATGCTTCTTCCTTCCGTCATCTTTGAGCCCCTGACCCTGTGACTTCACCAGGCAGGCGCATGTTCCATTCACTCATAGATTGGACTGCGAGTTCTGGGAGGCAGGATAGATAGCTAACATCCTTGACAGCAATCCCAAACAATGAGGAACAGGAGTCTGTAAATAAATATACCACCTTCCTCATCCTTTTGGTGGGATTACTTGGAGGCATGTCCCGTGTTGTCTCCCATGAGTGTCCCTCAGGACTGCACCTCAGTCACCCATCTACTTGTTAACAACGCCACACAGGCTTTCTTTCTCTGTCTTACTACTCCATCCCCCTACAGGTGCTTCTGGGAGCCAGTTCCCAAACAATTTGCACTCACTCATATCCTTATTTCAAAGTTTATCTTCTGGGAAGGAGAACCCACAGGTATTATGAGATGTGATCTGCTTCAAAAGTAAAGAACTTACTCAGCCTAGAGAAGGGAACTGCAGAAAAGAAATAACCCCAAGGTCAGGAAATGGCCAAACTGAAATATAGTACAAATGAAAGAACAGTGAGAGAAAAAACCATATGGAAAATAATAAATATAAGAAGATTAGACAGTTCTGGAGAAAGTAAACAAAAACAAAAGGCAAGGATGTTGATAAGCTAAGGGAAAAGGAAAAGCAAGAGACAGAGGAAAATCTGCTGCTGCTGCTGAGTCACTTCAGTCGTGTCCGACTCTGTGCGACCCCATAGACGGCAGCCCACCAGGCTCCCCCGTCCCTGGGACTCTCCAGGCAAGAACACTGGAGTGGGTTGCCATTTCCTTCTCCAGTGCATGAAAGTGAAAAGTGAAAGTGAAGTCGCTCAGTCGTGTCCGACTCTTAGCGACCCCATGGACTGCAGCCCACCAGGCTCCTCTGTCCAGGGGATGTTCCAGGCAAGAGTGCTGGAGTGGGGCGCCATTGCCTTCTCTGAGTAAAATCTAGAGGGACAAAAACAAGAATAAAATAATTGATCAACCAACTCCTTTCGCCTGTGATTTTCTTAGCTTGTTGTCCTCACTAGAAAACTGGGTGATACAGCTACTATAGTTCCCAAGAGGCTAGGAAAGAGGGTAAGAATACCTCATGCTCATGATAGTTTTGGGGGAGTCTGAGAACAAGCATCAAGTATGAAAGAAGGTATAAGCATCAAGCCAGAAATGTGTGTTTACTGTTTATGTCACAGAAAAAAGTAGTGATGAAGAGTCTGTGCACAGAGAACCAAGGAAGATGAGTCTAAGGGAAGGTCAAATTGCCTTGATGACAAGGACAGGCTAACCTAAGCAAATTTCAGAAGACTGGCTGATGAGATGCACTCAGCTTTAATTTCTGTGGAAAAGAACTCTCTCCTGTTTCTCCAAGACATTGAACATTTGTTTTCCTTACACTTGTGTAAACATGTAAGAGTAGAATTGCATAGTCTAATGATAAGTAGACATTTACCTTTATAAAAAGCTATCAATGAACAAAGACCCAGCACAGTCAAAAAAGAAAAAAAAAAAAAAAAAACTACCAATGAGTCTTCCAAAATGGTTATATGATGTTACACTTCAACCAGTAATGTCTGTGTTCCAGTTGTTTCACCTCTGTACCAACATTCAGTATTGTCTTTTAACGTTAGCTATTGCAGTGGGTGCAAAGTGCTATTTCTCAGTATAAGAGCTACAGATAACATTTGCATGTTATGATCACATCATGTGTTTGTAAGCTACTTACATATCTTCTTTAATGAAGTGTTTTTTCAAAATTTTTCTTCTTCTTCACTATTGTTTTCCTCTTCCAACTAGCAAGAAGACATATCTGTGAAAACAAAGCAAAATTTTTTAACTATATACAACCCTAAATGTTATTTTCATTGGTAACCACATTGTGCAAAAAGTGAGTTTTTCATTTAAGTTGATATGAAGCAACTCTCATGGTAAAATATGTTTGTTACAGATGCAGTGTTTTATAAGCTTTTAAAGATGGTGTGATGTATGTATTGGTATATCAAGAAATAAATTCTTGAATAATTTATAGATTTCCAGGGGCCTGACCTGATCCATATAGTAAATTTCATTTCTTAAATCTGACAAAATAAACAAATTGTAATTGTTATTATTTACCTATTTCAAACATTTAACATATATTTTCATTATCCAATACCTGAGAGTCTCTTAAACATATGTTGTTTCTTATTTTCCTTAATAAAGGAGAGACAAACAAGCTACCTTATTGCCATACGATCAGCATAAAAAATAATGTAGCTATTTGATTCAAATCATAGTTCCTAAACATCAGATATCATGGAACTATTAGGATGAGAACTGCTACATAAAGTATATTCTCAACAAAGCGTGTCAGCTTTATATATAGGTTACAGTTTGCTAACAGCCTCCCCAAAATATACAAGAATATAAAAATCTCACAAATTTCACCACATTATAACCAACTGAACTGATTAAAGATCAAATCTAAAATAAAGAATTTTAGAGATGAACTGGATGCAAAGTACCTACCACATTGCTCACATCTGTATACCAAAGGATTTGGCAGAACATGAAATGATATATTTATATATATATTTAAAAGATTAATAATTCAAAAATATCTTGGTATTTAACAATTTCACATCAGTTAAAGGATTTACAAACTCTACTTTTTGATTCAATGAATTACTTTTGAGCCACAACCAACACAGTACAATAATAATAAAAATGTGTATTTTATAAACTTAAGCAGTAAAGTGTAAATGATGTCCAAATATGTTTTGCACGTAAACTACAACATAAACTTGCACTGAAAACAAGTTAATGTAAAAGTTCTTAAAGCAGATGCCCAACCCTTAAGGAGTTCATGATTAAGACTATGATGGAATTTCTTCATAAATCATTATGAACTTTGTATTTCAAAAATTTTAAATTGTTTGCTTTTTCTTTCTTTGACACCATCAAACTTCCTGGTAGCACATAGCCTATTACATAATAGTTTAGTACATTACAGTTTTAACATTATTCAAATAAGAAGCATCCCTTAAGAAGTAGAATGTGATTAAAAACATTTGCTGACTGTTATTCAGCAAAGAGTCAATAAGTGTTGAATCTTCTCTGACTGGTATAAAAACGATGAAAAAAGAAATCAACCACCGAACAGACATGGCAAAGTGTTTCATCTTAAATATCAACTGTCATTCAATTTAGTTCAGCTCCGTTCAGTCGCTCAGTCGTGTCCCACTCTTTGCGACCCATGAATCGCTGTACGCCAGGCCTCCCTGTCCATCACTGTCCATCACCATCATCAACTCTCATTAGCTAATAGCAAATGACTGGAGTACCATATTGAGACAAATTGAAAGTTTTGTCCAGGATTGGAAACAAAGAAGGACATAGCTTGTTAACAATGGATGTTATAACATGGGAAGGGGGAGTGCTACATGTGTGCTGACTCTGTTTTATAATCTCATATAATCACTTCATGGCACATAGCTGGGGAAACAATGGAGACAGTGACAGATTTTATTTTCTTGGGCTCCAGAATCACTGCAGATGGTGACTGCAGCCATGAAATTAAAAGACGCTTGCTCCTTGGAAGAAAAGTTATGACCAACCTAGACAGCATATTCAAAAGCAGAAACATTACTTTGCCAACAAAGGTCCATCTAGTCAAAGCCATGGTTTTTCCAGTAGTCGTGTACAGATGTTGGACAATAAAGAAAGCTGAGTGCCATGAAACTAATGCTTCTGAACTGTGGTGTTGGAGAAGACTCTTGAGAGTCCCTTGGACTGCAAAGAGATCAAACCAATCAATCCTAAAGGAAATCAATTCTGAATATTAATTGGAAGGACTGATGCTGAAGCTGAAGCTCCAATACTTTGGCTACCTGATGCTAAGAACTGTCATTGGGAAAGACCCTGATGCTGGGAAAGACTGAAGGCAGGTGGAGAAGGGAATGAAAGAGGATGAGATGGTTGGATGGCATCACCCACTCAATGGACATGATTTTGAGCAAGCTCCAGGAGACGGTGAAGGACAGGGAAGCCTGGTGTGCTCGGTCCATGGGGTCGCAGAGTCAGACAGGACTGAGCGACTGAAAAGAGCCCTCATGTTCCCCGCAGCATTATTGGTGATAGCCAAGAGTGGAAACAACCGAAGTATTCAGCAATGGATAAAGAAACACATACACATGCAGGGAATTATTTAGCTATGAAAAAAATAAAATCTTGCCACTTGTGACAAAATGGATGGAGCTTGAAGGCCTCACACTAAGTAAAATAAGTCAGACAGATAAAGACAAACACCATATGATCTCACTCATATGTGAAACTTGAAAAAAGAGATACCAACCCCTGCCCCCTCACCTATCTCATAGAGAGAACAGATTGGAGGTTGCTAGATGTAGGGGGTGTAAGGTGATCAAAATGGGTGAAAGGAGTTAAAAAGTTCAAGCTTTCAGTTAGAAAATACTAAATAAATCATGGGGACACAGCATTACTTACATCGTTAATAATATTATGATTATTGCTGATAATATTGTATTGCATATTTGAAAGCTGGTAAGAGAGTAAATCTTAAAAGTCCTCATCACAACAACAAAGTTATAACTATATGATGACATTTGTTAACTAGACTGATTATGGTGATCATTTCACAATATATACAAATAGTGAATCAGTATGTTGTATACCTGAAATTAATATAATGTCATATGTTAACTGCTTGTCGTTTAGTTGCTCAGTCATATCTGACTCCTTTGCAACTCCATGGATTATAGACCAAGAGGCTCCTTTGTCCATGAGATTTGCCAGTTAAGAATATTGGAGTGGGCTGCCATTTTCTTTGCCAATATGTCAATTATACCTCAATTTAAAAAATGTATTTACAAAAAAAGGATCAAGGGTGAATAAAAACTTCTAATATGACCATAGAAATACATTTATTAACAATACCATTTAGTTGGTAAGGAACGGCAGTTACTTTTCTCTGGAGTTAAACAAGAGATTCGACTGCTACTACTTTCTTCCTTTCTTCCAACCTCAGGATGAACAACTGTTTTGTGACCTTAGCCATATTTTGTAATTAGCATCTCAAACTGCATTAGTAAACAATGTATTTCTATAGAGAGAGGTGAAGTTGATTTGTAAGTGATAGATGGCATGTCTTGAGATGTTTTTACACGCAAAGTACTGTTTTACTTACTTTGTGCTTATCTGCAGTATTTGAGGGGTATTGACATAGGCAGCTAGGGGTGACCCATGCCTTCTCATGCCACTGTATTAGGGAAATAGGAATGTGTACATACAATAGAATTTGTCTTTGATGTTCACATGCTGCTGCTGCTGCTGCTAAGTCACTTCAGTCGTGTCCGACTCTGTGAGACCCCATAGATGGCAAACCACCAGGCTCCCCCGTCCCTGGGATTCTCCAGGCAAGAACACTGAAGAGGGATCATACTGATCCTTTAATTACTGACAGTTTGCACTGATGAAAGAGTTTCTGAAGCCCTTTTGAGTGACCTGAGAGGTTTAAGCTTGTTTGTTTTTAGGTTTGTATTTTGATAAAATTGTGTTTCCTAGAGCTTTTGTTTATTTCAAATAGCAGAATAAGGGAGCTATAATATGATTCATTCCTTTTGGTCATATATATACACAAGACAAACTTTGAAAACAAAGATTTCAATAGCACCGAGTTCCAACCTACAGTCTCTTACATGAATAATGAGACTTTCTTTCCACACATAGAATATTACCAACTTTCCAAACAGAATTAAATATAAGTCTCTGGGGTCATTGATCACTCTCCAACCAATGGCTATAAGACACTTCTATATAAGATTCTTATCTAAAACAAAGAATGAGACAAAATCTGTCCAACAATAACCTATGACTCAACAGTGCTCCAACCATTCATTTTTTGAGTAGGGCAATAATTTTTTAAAGCTCTGTCAAAGCTTAATACACACATAACTGAAACAGTAACGGGGCAAAGAGAATTTAATTTTCTGATTCTGAACATGTTTTGCTGCAGTGAGGAAAAATTACAACTATTGTTCAGTTATTTAGTGTGTTATTGCAACATTATATAATACAGAACATTTATTGTTATAGAAAGTGCTTTTCACTTTAAAGTCCCAAGTCATAAAAAGTTGTGCACCAGTTATTATCATTTACCTTTTTCTTAGGTACATTACTTTTCATATGCTTTCATTAGTGCTTTGCTCCCTAGTGTGCTAGTAACTTAAAGGCTACTTGCCAAAACTCAGCTGAGGGGGAAAAAAAAAGTTATTCTTGCTTCAAGTCTTTAAGTTGGAACAAAGCATTTTGCAAGAGACGGTAGTTGTAAAAGATCCAGATGGAAGAGCCTATAAACTGTGGCCAGTGAGCATAGCATTGCTCTCCCAGATCTGCAAGACTTAATAGGCTTCAGACAATTAATAGAGGCTATTAGAGGTTTATGTGATCTTAATTTTGCATAGTGCCCTAATGATGACTACTCTAAAATGCTTGGTTAATCTTTTTTCTTCCCCCCACAAAGCTTGATATTTGCTTTTAGTACAATATGGCTTTTTGTTACCATTTTTCTTGGGACAAGGAAAAACTATTTGAGGTAACTGTCTTGAGTGACTTGCCTAAAATTAGAAGACAGCAAATTTATTTATCTTTTTCTGCTGCCATTTCAGATAATCTAATGACTGTTACTACATTATGAGAAATGAATTAAGGTCAGGAGTAAGTACAAACAATATGTTTTCAAAATATGAGATTTGGGGATGAAGCACTACAGCTTGGATTTTACTATCTGTATTGTTTTATTTTAATATTTAGAAAACTGCAGTATAAAAAGACAAGATCATAGAAAACCTGAATAATAACATCCAGGTAACTCAATGATTTTCTTGGGTCTTTTTTCAGTTTATGAAGACAGCAAGTGGATGATTCTGAAAGACAAATAAAAACACTGAAAATGACTTAACATAGAAAGAAATAGGAAAAGGAGACCCAGAGAATTCCCTGGCAGTCGAGGGGTTAAGATTTTACCTTCCAGTGCAAGGGGTGTGGGTTCAATCCCTGGTTGGGAAATAAAGATTCCACAAGCCTCATGGCCAAAAAAACAAAAACATAAAACAGAAGCAATATTATAACAAATTCAATAAAGACTTTAAAAATGGCCCACACCAAAAAAATATTTAAAAAAAAGGAAAAGGAGACCCAGACTTCCAGAAAAGATGGAGAAATAAGAGAAAAAACTTGAACCACAGGCTCCCTTCCAGTAACTAACCTTTAGTGATGCCACAGGAGTGACAGTGATATTGATAAGTTAGTGAAATGATTACAAACTCTTATATATATGTGTGTATTCATAACATCTTTTTTATCCATTACTAACTATAGATGGATATTTAGGTTGCTTCTATGCCTTGACTATTGTAAATAGTGCTACTATCAACACTGGGGTACATGTATCCTTTTGAATTATGTTTTTTCTGGATATATGCCTACAAGTGGGAATGCTGGTAGCTCTACTTTTAGTTTTTTGTGGAACATCCATACTGTTCTCCATAGTTGCTATACTAATTTACACTCACACCAACAGTGAAGAAGAGTTCCCTTTTCTCCACACCCTCTTCAGGATTTATTGTTTATAGACTTTTTGATGATGGCCATTCTGGACTGTGTCAGGCAATACCCCATTGTAGTTTTGATTTACATTTCTCTGATAATTACATTTCTCTGATAAGCATCTTTTTGCATGCTTTTTTGGACATCTCTGTGTCTTCTTAGGAGAAATGTCGATTTAGATCTTCTGCCTATTTTTGATTCGGTTGTTTTTAGATATTGAGCTGCATGAGATGTTTGCATATGTTGGAGCTTAATCCCTTGATGGCTGCATTGTTTGCAAATATTTTATCCCACTCTGTGGGTTGTCTTTTCATTTTGTTTATGGTTCCATTGGCCGTACAAAATCTCTTAAGGTTAATTAGGTACCACATTTTTATGGAGAAGGAAATGGCAACCCACTTCAGTACTCTTGCCTGGAAAATCCCATGGACGGAGGAGCCTGGTAGGGTACAGTCCACGGGGTCGCAAAGAGTCAGACATGACTGAGTGACTTTACTTTCACTTTTCACTTTCATGCACTGGAGAAGGAAATGGCAACCCACTCCAGTGTTCTTGCCTGGAGAATCCCAGGGACGGGGGAGCCTGGTGGGCTGCTGTCTATGGGGTCGCACAGAGTCGGACACGACTGAAGCGACGTAGCAGCAGCAGCAGCATTTTTTTATATTTGTTTTTAATTTCATTACTCTAGGAGGTGGGTCCAAAATGATATCGTTACAGCTTATGTCAAAGAGTGTTCGGCCTATGTTTTCTTCTTAGAGTTTTAGGTCGTTAGTCCATTTTGAGTTTAATTTTGTGTGTGCTGTTGGAGAACGTTCTAGTTTCATTCTTTTGTATGTAACTGTCCAGTTTTTCCAGCATCATTTACTGAAGAGACTGTCCCCTCTCTGGTGTATATTCGGGCACTCTTTGTCATAGGCTGATTGACTGGAGGTATGTGGTTTCATTTTGGGCTTTCTATACTGTTCCATTGACAAACCACAAATCTGTCCTTGTGTCAGCATCATACACCTTTGATTACTTTATTGCTTTATTGTATAGTCTGAGGTCATGGAGCCTGATTCCTCCAACTCTAAACTCATTCTCTGAGGGCACCATCATCCTGATACCAAAACCCGACAAAGATATCACACAAAAGGAAAATTACAGGCCAATACCACTGGTGAACAAAATTCTCAACAAATCAGCAAACTGAACCCAACAATATATTAAAAGAACCATACACTTTGACCAAGTGGGATTTATCTCAGAAGTCCAAGGATTTTTCATCTGCAAACCATTGAGTGTGATACATCCATTAACAAATTGAAGATAAAAACCATACCAAGTCAATAGACACAGAAAAAGCTTTTGACAAATTTCAACAACCATTTATAACAAAAACTCTTCAGGGAGTGGGCATAGAAAGAACATATCTCAACATAATTAAGACCACATACCACAAACCCACAGCTAACATCATACTCAACAGTGAAAAGCTAAAAGCATCTCCCCTAAGATCAGGAACAAGACAAGGATGCCGACACTCTTTCATTCAACATAGTTTTGGAAGTCCTAGCCATGGCAATCAGAGAAGAAAAAGAAATCAAAGGAATCCAAATTGGAAAATAAGTAAAAGTATTACTCTTTGCAGATGACATGATCTAATACCACATATTTTAGAAAATACTAAAGAGGATGCCAGAAAATTACTAGAATTCATCAATGGATTTGATAAAGTTTCATGATACAAAATTAATAAACAGAAATCTCTTGCATTTCTATACACTGACAACAAAAAATCAGAAACAGAAATTAAGTAAACAATCCCATTTACCATCACATTAAAATGAATAATATGCCTAGGACTAAACCTACCTTTGGAGGCAAAAGACCTATACTTTGCAAACTATAAGATGCTGATTAAACAAATCATAGATGACACAAATAAATGGAGGATATACCATGTTCTTGGATTGGAAGAATCATTATTGTCAAAATGACTACACTACTCAAGTTAATCTACAGATTCAATGCAATCTTTATCAGACTGTGGTGGCTCAGACGGTAAAGCATCTGCCTACAATGTGGGAGACCCAGGTTCAATCCCTGGGTTGGGAAGATCTCCTGGAGAAGGAAATGTCAACCCACTCTAGTATTCTTGCCTGGAAAATCCCATGGACAGAGGAACCTGGTAGGTACAGGTTCATGGGGCCACAAAGAGTCGGACACGACTGAGCGACTTCACTTTCACTTTATCAGATTGTCAATGGCATTACTTTGCAGATCTAAAACAAACAAAAACTCTTAACATTTGTATGGCAACACAAAAGATCCTGAATAACCAAAGCAATCTTGAGATGTAATTTTTAAAGTCATATGTGTTGCACTGGGTAATAGGAATTTTATTAACAGGGCTTTGGTGTATTTAATTTTGCTAAAAGTTTAGCTGTGCTTAATATTTGCTATAGCTATAGGTGCCAGAGTCTTCAAATTCCTCTATCATATTTGGTTTTGTCTCCCTATTTGACTTTGGGTTACATTTTAAGTACTCCTCCCAATAGAGTGTTCATTGAAGATCTTTCTGCTGAAATCCACTGTTCTCTGCTAGAGCCCTGTTAATATTATTGTAAGGTATAAGAAGGAAGAGGCAGAGATATTTTATAGTCTTATGCTCATACTTTAGTCTTTGACTGTGCCTATGTCCCTGGGTTCTGATCTTCAAAGTATCTCGTAACTTTTCCCCACTTGGACAAGCTTGGAAAATTAGAGAGGACTGGAGTGGGAGAAATGTCATCTATATCAGATGAGGTAAGACTCTGAGAAAGTCTTTTTACCTGAAGATTAGGATTTTGTTGAGATAAATTCTATGTGAATATTTCACAAAGATTTCTTTTCCTCTCCTCCTTCTAGAGCCAAGAGATCTTTTTGACTCTTCACCATGAGAACTGGATAGATTTCCTGAATGTAAAACCCATGAAAGTGTGGGTATCCCTTTAAAACCAAGACTTCTAAAAGTTTTTCAGTCACTCCAGGCTGCCATCTATGGGGTCACACAGAGTCGGACACGACTGAAGCGACATAGCAGCAGCATATATATATATAAACATGAAAGTTGAGAGCCACTCAGTCATGCCCGACTCTTGGCGACCCCATGGACTGTAGCCTGCCAAGCTCCTTTGTCTGTGGAATTCTCCAGGCAAGAATACTGGAGTAGGTGGCCATTCCCTTCTCCAGGGGATCTTTCTGAACCAAGGATCGAACCAAGGTCTTCTGCACTGCAGGCAGATTCTTTACTGTCTGATAATTGAATCATTTTGCCATACAGCAGAAAAACACTGCAAATCACTATCCATCAATAAAAAAAGCAAGTAAGCATTACCTAACACACACACACACACACACATTGGAGAAGGAAATGGCAACCCACTCCAGTGGTCTTGCCTGGAGAATCCCAGGGACAGGGGAGCCGGGTGGGCTGCCGTCTATGGGGTCGCACAGAGTTGGACACGACTGAAGCGACTTAGCAGCAGTAGCAGCAACACACACAGAGAAACAGATATGTATGTATACTTGTATGTATACTTGAATTTGCATAAAGTGTATAGGAATATATAAAAGTGATAATTGCATATAAAATAAGCTTGGTTTGCATGTCAGAATGGGATGAGGACAGACTTCTTACTATGCACCTTTTTGGAATCTTTTGAGTTTTATACCATGCTCAAGTTTTTTAATACCATATTTATGTTATCCACTTTAAAATTTTTAAAGAAATATTTTAAATTAATAATACAATTTTAAACTATTGAAACACTTTAAATGGGTGAGTTTTAAAAATACAAGTAACCCAGTATTGACTGAGAATAAAAACTCTTGGAATTTTAAAAACACAGTATTAAATATTAGAAAGTAATAAGATCATGAAGGTGAATTCACAAGGAAACTGAAAAACAAGTGAGTGAAAGCCACTCAGTCATGTCCATTGTAACCCCATAGACTATATAGTTCCTGTATACTATACATAGTGTATACACTATACAAGCCTTTCCCTCTCCTCCTCCAGAGGATCTCCCCAACCCAGGGATCGAACCCAGGTCCCCCACATTGCAAGCAAATTCTTTACCAGCTGAGCCACAGGGAAGCCTGAGAATACTGTAGTGAGTAGCCTATCCCATCACCAGCGGATCTTCCTGATCCAGGAATCAAACTGGGGTCTCCTGCACTGCAGGTGGATTCTTTATCAACTGACCTATCAAGGAAGTCTGAAAAATACTGAAGTGGACTTATATAAGAAGAAAAAATGTGGTTTGTTTAATTTCTTCTTGGTTAAAATATTAAGTTAAAGCATGACTGCGCGTTTCCAAGCAGTTGATAAAGGAAAGTGAATAGAATGTATACCTTCCAAACTTGAGACAGAAAAAAATAGAAAATATTAAAATGCTGATCAAGAAGAGAAAATGGATAACAAAAATGTGGGATGATAAAGCCAAAATACATGCTAGAAAAAGAAGTCCAAATACATCAATAACCACAATAAATGTAAATGCAGTTAATTCACTTAAAATCAGAGTTACTCAGCCCCCCTTGCCTTTCTCAAAGAAAAAAGCAAAAAGTAATTATAGTGCCCCTGCTATTAGAACAGGTTTTGGAGATTATATTTTCTATTTAGTGAAATCCTTTGTTTGTATATTTTCCTCCTAAATATGTGTGTTCTGCTGCTTTCATTATCATTTTCATTTTATTTGTTGCTGTGGTCCTCATCAGAAACCTAAAACGTGCTGACAAAGGTCATGTGGCAGGTTACGAAAATGACTCAGATTCCCCGCTTCTCTGAAAGTGTGTTCCTTGCCATTTGCCTGTGCAGAGCCTGCTGCTCTGGTTCTGGCCACGTCACACCCTTTGGTCAATGGAATATTAACAAACATGACACAAGCAGACTTGAGATGTGCTTGTAGAAGGGGATTTTCCTGCTTTTGCAATCTGCCTTGGCTATGACAGCCAGCCTGCCTGAGGATGAAAGACACATGGACAGAACCAAATCATAGCAGTCCTCCTGAGCAAAGCCATCCTACTTCAGCCAAAAGCCAGCCATCTCTCACAATATGTGAATAATTCCCAGAAGAGAAGCAAAACCATCCAATTAACCCACTGACTTGTGAACCAAGTACAAGTTTATTATTTTAAGCCACTGAGTTTTAAGGTGATTGGTTATATAGCATTATGTTGGTAAAAGATTCTTGGTGGAAACAGCAAGACTTCAAACTGGCTTTTTCAGTTAGTGTCGAGTTAAGGGCACTGGTGCAATGCCACGTTGTAATGTTAAAAAGCCTCATGCATCAGTGTAAACTAATGCTCTCCAGCAAGTCAGACAAAATCCACTCACAAAGTCATCGAAAGACCATTTTGCAACAAACGATTCTCTCCACCAGATAATCAAAATATACTGACTTTTTAAAAAGTACCAAAGGTCTGATAACCCCTGCTTGTCTGTACTTCCTATTAGCATTGATTTCTGTTCTTTCAACTCTTTCTGTTTAACTGAGATGTAATTCTTCTCATTTGCCAGGTTTATCTGGCTTCTGACAGTTGCCTTCTCTCTCCTGGCTCTCTTGCCTCTGTTTAACCTGCCACAGCCTTATGTTCCCCGCCCCCCTGTGCTTCAGGAAAAGGAAGATAACTTGGCATACCTGGCAAAGACTTGTGACAGTAATATATGAGCAGGGTGCTCCCCTGATGTCTCAGAATAAAAATTACCCTCAAGAAGACAAACCCTCTGTCATTTGGTTTCCAGGCATACAAACATATCTAAAAATGCAGAGCTAAAACATTTTAAAGTAAGAAATTCCCTTTAAATTGGAAGAGCAGAGCATGATCTCGAGGAAAGAACATAGGCTTTGAAGTCAGACACTCCTAGGATTGAGTCATGACAGTCCTTCACCTCTGGCAAGTTACTTACCTGCTTGAGTATCCTTTTTGCCTTCTGCGAGACAGATTAACTAAACTCTTAGCACAACCAGCATGCTTCTTCCCTGAAATCTCTCTGGCTTCCCCAACAAACAAGATTTTTTTTTTTTAACCTCACTCCTACATATCCCCCAAATCCTTTAGCAATTCTTCTCCGTCTCAGCCTCTCCAAATGGGTACTTCTAAGAGCCAGCACCCTTTCTGATCAAAAGTGACTGGGATTCAACTGCTAAAGGCATAGAGAAGAGGAACTTTTAAATAAAATTCATTTTTTCAATTTGGATGCAATTTCAAATTGGAGTCTTTTATCCTTCTTACATAAGCGATGCTTCTACTATTTATTAACAGAATGCTTTTATAAATTCCACAGAACTTGCAGAACACATCTGGAAGATTACTTAGTACAGCAGTTGTGAAACCACTGTCAGACAAAGTACGTGACACAGTTAATAGGAAGTAATTAGTCAATTTTATTTATGAATCTACTGAATGATTACCATTTTCTTTTTTTTTTGATTACCATTTTCTTAAAGGACCTTCTTGTGCAACAGGTATTTGACAAAGTGTAACATTAACATCTTGGTTGTCTGAAGATAGTTCTTTTTTTTTTTTCCCCAGTTGTTAATTTCACTGAATTAGCATCCATTTAAATATCTTTTCAAGTTAAATCCCAAAATTTGCACCACATCCACCTTCATAGGCATTAAATTGTGGATGAAAAAGTGTGCAACTATTGGTTTTACCCAGTAAGATCACTTTTTTATTCTTCCACTGTACTATAACAGGAAAACTACAGAAAGTGAAAAATCCCTCACAAACGAGGTACCAAACACTAACGCTATGGCTGAGAGAGAAATGTAGAAGCTATCATTTATTGATGCTTCAAGTGTGCTAACTAATTTCTTCTCTTATTTAATCCTAAACTGCTCAGGGTAAATATTTTTAGCCCCATCTTATAGAATAACTTTCTATCAATGCATAGAGAAAAAGTAGCTTTCTTAAGCTAAAAACAGTCATTTATATATATAATATATACATATATATTTGGATGCAACACTATTAAATGAACAACAAAATAACTATAACAATCACCACTCAAGTTCCTCTTTTGCTGCATCCATCTGAAAATAATGCTGCCACAAATTCCTCTCCCCCTCTATGAAGTGGGATCCTTTCATATCTTAGCCAAGTTCAGAGGCTGTCAATTTCTCCTTATATTTCTTCTCAGGATTCACCTGCCACCTTGCCTTACTCATTTGACTTTCTACTTCTGCTTTTCACGTGAACTGCTTGTGCTATTCTTGAAGGATTTTAGAGATGGACATTTTCATGTCAATGACCAGAGCTGAATTTTAAAATAAAGTTGGGGAGGAGCCAAAGTGGGGGAGAGATTCTTTTCAAATTTTCACAGTTGAAACACAATACCCATGTAAAGATAGTGGGTTAAAAACCACATCTGGGGATAAATTCAATGAATAAGGGGCTTGAGTTGTCATCATGAGGCATGTAAATACATCATTTTCTGTTAGTTCTCTGTCTTTGGCTGTATAGTCAGGAAAGCTTCTAGTAGTCCAAAGTAACTAATGAAGGAATCATTTTTAAGTACCTCTTCAGTATGTGAAAGTGAGGTTGCTTAGTCGTGTCCGACTCTATGCGACCCCATGGACTGTGACCTACCAGGCTCCTCTGTCCATGGGATCTTCCAGGCAAGACTACTGGAGTGGGCTGCCATTTCCTTCTCCGGGGGTCTTCCCGACCCCGGGATGGAACCCGGGTCTCCTGCACTGCAGACAGACACCTTACCGTCTGAGCCACTAGAGAAGCCCCGCTATGTAGAAGATATTAAAAAGTGAAGAATGATTTACTTTAGCCATTCTTGAATCGTATCAGGAAAGAAAAAATGTGGGAAGTTAGATCAGCTTTTTATGGAAGTAACCTTAAATTCCTCAGAATTTAGTTTCCAGATTTTCATGCCTATAGGGAACAAAAGAAGATGAACACACAAAATGCCACTTTCATTTGCTGCCTGCTGAAATGACTATGGAAACAGCCATTTTTGTGTGTGTGACACTATGTAAAGCTAAACAGGGGGCACTGGGATCCCAGGATCTCTCTAATGGTGTTGACAGCTTACTCCCACCCAACAAGGAAGATCCAAGTAGGAAGCTGCCATCAGAGTAATTACTGCGGAACAATCATAAACTAGAAATTAGTGATGCAATACAGTCTTAACTAGAAATTAGTGATGCAATACAGTCTTCAAACATTCCCCAAGTTGAAGACTTCTTCATTTTTCCTGGGAAGGAACTATTTTGTTTTTAATGAAATACATTTTTCCTTCTATGTCTCTCCTCTACTGGATTTCCCTACTGCTTTATTCTTAAACATGGCCTGAACTTCAATTCTCTAATCCGCTGAATCGTTGACCTACCGTCATATTTTGCAGCACTTGGCTTGATATGGCATCCTGCTTGACCTCCTTCTCTTCATAGCCCTAGTTTTTCATTTTCCTAACAGTTTTTCCAGGACATATTTCTTAATAAATCATTTTCACAGGAATTCTTACCTCAGCATCTGCTTTTGAGGAACCCCAACTGAGATAAGTATACAAAAACGTGAACACATCTGCTCATCATGATAATCTAATTTGACCATATGAAGCACCTATTTTATTTTTTTGGCACTGTCAAGAGGCATTATTACATAGTTAATAGCTTATGTTCTCTATGTTAAGTTCTCTATGTTAAATGTTTTGTGGGCTTGATTTCTCTGGGGTATCTCTCCTTTGGTTTTTCAAATTTAGCTTATAAGATTACAATCTTATACGATTTAGTGCCTCAAAGAACTTTTCAGACTATCTGACTTACCTCAGCCTTTCATAGACACTTTGAGAGAAATTAGACAGTTTAGCCATAATTGTATAACCAGCTAGAGGCAAAAGCTGGAGTGAGAAGCTTCTTCAGTGCTTTTTATAGCCAGTACACAGAGGTGTCTTCATTCTACACTATGAACATTTTATCCCCTTTAACTGCCTTTAGTAGGGACACAAAACAGCTGGTCACCATCCTTCCTATTCGGATAGAAAGTGCAAGGATGAACTATTAAAGAAATCACCTCCTTCTCTCTAGTCTAGTGGGTGATGACTCCACTTAGAGGAAGGAGCAATAGAGGGGAAACATACAATGCTGCTGGCCTGTTTCCATCCAGTCTGTGGATAATAGAGCTCTTTGATGTCTGGTACATTCATAACCACCAAACTCGGCTTTCCAGTCAACAGAAAGGCTATTTTGCACTACTTTTGATGTGATGAAATAACTTAACTAGACATGGTTAATCACATAGCTGGTGATTATGCCATGCAAGGAAAATTCATTAAAATAAGCCAAGCACCTCTAAAAAGAACAAAGGAAAACTCCTGAGCAGGCATACACATAGCTGACTCAAGAGCTCTGGCATGACTCGGTTTTTCACCATCCACATTCACTTTATTTTCATAACGTGAAACATAAGCATAAGCGCTTCGGCAAGAATTCTGCGTTACCTGCCTAACTTGCTTAGTGCTTATTCTGTGAGGCAGTCATAATTTGTCTTTACGGTGTTCCAGACATTTCTGGCTTTGATCACACCGCCAGGCTGAACACCGACAGATTCTGGGACTAAAGCAGAGAAAGCTCTTTTGTACAAATTTAATCCCGCTTAGGTCATCTGTTTATTGCTTTGTCCAGAACATCTAGGTTTTCAAATGATTTGACCAGTATCACAAATGCAAATCCTATAATAAACGAGAGTACCTACAGGATAGCAGCATCAAAGGAAAAATCGCTCTGGGGAGAACTGCCCTGACAAGTTGGTTTATTAGCTCAGCTGGTTTTAAAGACCAGCCAAGGTCCTGTTTGCAACTAGATTGTTTATTATTTGCTCAGCTCTTTCATGAAAATAAGCAAACTAAATCTATTAGAGCAGATTTCTTCCTATGAAAAAGAAACACTAATTTTTGTAAATCTAAATGAAAAGAAAGCTAATGAAATATGATATTTAATCCACATTCAAACATTTCCTAAAGCCTGGAAACTAAAGTGGTGGCCTTGAAATTAAGCTATTGATTGTAGTGTATGATTACATTCTTTTCTTTTTTTCCCCTTTAACCATAGGCTAAATAATACGATGAACTGTCTTTAAATAACCTAAGAAGTATTTGGTGGACTCTCTAATATTCATTTGGACATAGAGGGCACTGTTGCATAAAAACCAACTAAAGACCAATAAGACCAAAAAAGGTACAATTTTAAAATTCTGGAATTCAAAGTAATTTTAGAAAAAGTCAACCAGTGCTATATAAAGAATCAAGGCTTTGTGCTTAGATAATTGGTCCTTTCAGGAGTGAGCAGGACACAAGTGCGTGCTCTGTCACTCAGTCATGTCCAACTCTTTGCAGCTCCATGGATGGTATTCCACCGGGCTTCTCTTAATTTTCCAGGCAAGAATACTGGAGCGGGTTGCCATTTCCCACTCCATGGAATCTTCCCAACCCAGGGATCGAACCCATGTCTCTTGCCTCTCTTGCATTGGCAGGTGGATTCTTTACCGTTGGCCACCTGGGAAGCCACAGTGGACAAGTCACTGAAAAATCTCCTTCAATACAAAAAAAAAACAAAAACAAAAACCACAGTATGTTTTCAACAATGGATGAATTTGTTAACTGTATTAAAAATAAAATATCAACCAGTGCCTGTATCACTGTAAGAATGACAAGGAAACTAATTAAGCATTCTGTTGCCGAGTTTCGTCTTCAATAAAATGAGGCTCAGGACTTCCCTGGTGGTCCAGTAGTTAAGAGTCTGCCTTCCAACGCTGGGGATTCAGGTTTGATCCCAGGTCAGTAAACTAAGATCCCACATGATTCAGGGCAACTAAGCCCAGGCCCTGCCACAGCTGAGCCTGCGCACTTTGGAAGCCTTGTGCTGCAGCTAGAGAAGCCAGAGCCCTGCAATGAAAGATCCCACATGCTCCCACAAAGACGCCACCATACCACAACTAAGACACAATGCATCCAAATAAATAATTTTTTTTTTAAATGATGAGGCTCATTCACTCAAAAAATATTTATACGGTTTGCACTAAGTGCCACAGGATTTAAAGTGGTGAGCCAGACAGACAAAGTCTTTGCAATCTTGGAACTGACACTCTGATAGAGGAAAAACAGATAATAAACATGTGAATAAATGTTAAGATAATTTCAGATGGTGATAACTACTCTGAAGCAAATATGGGAGATGATGTGACAGTGACTTAAGGAGGAAAGCATGTTAGTCAGGAATAATCTTAAGGGATGATATTTGAGTTAATATATAATGGGGGAGAAAAAGCCTTGCTGAGAGGTGAGGTGTATGAAGAGTTAAAGGAAAGGATTCCAAAGAGCCAAACTA
Organism: Odocoileus virginianus; assembly: GCF_023699985.2. Taxonomy (NCBI): domain Eukaryota; kingdom Metazoa; phylum Chordata; class Mammalia; order Artiodactyla; family Cervidae; genus Odocoileus; species Odocoileus virginianus. The sequence continues at coordinate 6,230,870 of NC_069691.1, forward strand.
TAATACTTTGATCACCTGATGTCAAAAGTCGACTCATTGGAAAAGACCCTGATGCTGGGAAAGACTGAGGGCAGGAGGAGAAGAGGGCAACAGAGGATGAGATAGTTGATGGCATCACTGACTTAATGAACATGAGCTTGAACAAACTCTCGGAGATAGCAAAGGACAGGGAAGCCTGGCATGCTGCAGTTCATGGGGTCGCAAAGAGTTGGACATGACACAGCGACTGAACAACAAATTAAACCAAAGGCTTCATGCAGGCTGAACCTGTGTGATGGGACAGAAAGAAAGACTCTATGATACAGTGTGGTGAGTAAAGGAGAGTGTGAGAAGTCAGGTTGAGAGAAACTGGAAGAAACTAGATACACAGTATTTAGAACAGGGTGCGGAACTTGGATTTCAGTCTAAACATTTTGGGAAGGCATCAGAGGGTTTTGAGCAGGAGAGTGAGATGTAAGGCTGATCACTGTGTTTGAATATAGACTGGATCTCAGAGTATGGAGTATAGAGGAAGTGAGATCAGTTGGGAGGATAGTAGTTACCCAGGAGTGACATTAGATGACTTAAATTGGCACAGGTAGACAAGATCAGGAATTCTCAATTTTTTTTGTGCAGTGGATCATTTTGCCAGTCTGTGAACACCTCTCAAATTGGTATTTTTAAATTCATAAAACAATGTAAAGAATTAAGAAGGAAAACAAGTATATTAAAATCTAATTATCAAATTATTTTTGAAATATGTGATTAATAGTTTAAATAACAAAATTTAGTGTAAACAGTATTTTGAAATATCTGCACAAATTTTAAAATGATATGACAGTATCTGAGATAACATTAAAGAAAAATATCTAATAGAACCAACTAAAAGAGAATTAGTTCTTATAAATCTGTTAACCATTTCAAACAACAATTTTAGCATCACAAAATTTGAATTTTAGCATCACACAATTTAAAGGAAGTAATGATTAAAGATATAAGTTAGCAAATATGGCTAGTGTAATATGACTTGGGCTTTAAAAGATAAATTTCTGTGATTGATATCATAAAGAGTCACATGGAACTTACCAGGGAGATGCAATCAAAATGTTTAGGTATGATGTGGATTTTAACATTCTTTGCAGTTTTAGAAACCAATAGGAGGGTTAATGGAGACAGCACTTCAATTTTTACTTCTTGGACAAAATCAACAGGCATTCCTCATCAAGGAAGTGAGACCAGAAGCAAAGACAAGACAGTTAATGAGCAAGGAATCTTATCAATCTGGATATAAATACTATTAATTTCTGCAGGAATGTGAAGCAAGTGAGGAGTGAATATAGTTGCACTTAGTACATGAAGGACTTGAGACAGACCCCTCGTACCTACACCCCATAAGGAGCAATGGGTAGTCCATGTGAGAAAGTATTTTACATCAGAGTAGGCAATTTAGCTTTCTATTATATTAAAATACTGCTGCTGCTGCTGCTGCTACTGCTAAGTCGCTTCAGTCGTGTCCAACTCTGTGTGACTCCATAGACAGCAGCCCACCAGGCTCCCCCATCCCTGGGATTCTCCAGGCAAGAACACTGGAGTGGGTTGCCATTTCCTTCTCCAATGCATGAAAGTGAAAAGTGAACGTGAAGTCACTCAGTTGTGTCCAACTCAGCGACCCCATGACTGCAGCCTACCTGGCTCCTCTGTCTATGGGATTTTTCCAGGCAAGAGTACTGGAGTGAGGTGCCATTGCCTTCTCTGTATATCAAAATAAATGCTGCTATTTCCAATGTAGGGCTTCCCGGTAGCTCAGATGGTAGAGAATCTGCCTGCAGTGCAGGAGACCTGGGTTCCATCCCTGGGTCGGGAAGGTCCCCTGGAGAAGGAAATTGCAAGCCAGTCCAATATTCTTGCCTAGAGAATTCCATGGACAGAGGAAGCTGACTGGCTATAGTCCGTGGGGTCACAAAGAGTTGGACATGACAAAGTAACTAACACATACATATACATAGATTTGCCAGTGTGGACTAATAAAGATTCAGTTCAGGTCAGTTCAGTTCAGTCGCTCAGTTGTGTCTGACTCTTTGTGACCCCAAGAATCGAAGCACGCCAGGCCTCCCTGTCCATCAATTCCTAATTTTCAGGTATTGCAACATAATAGGATATTCTGCATAAGATCCCTTTTTCCCTTGGTTTGGATCTTTCATCTTTTTCTTTCCTCTTGACCATACTCCTGCACTTCTGCTTTCTTCTTTCTTGATTTCCTATTTCTCATACTAGTCTACCTTTTAGCAATCATGCCTAACCCTACTCCTCCCTTCCTTTATTGTTGATGTTTTTCTTCCTTCTGCGGCCCCTTCTCTTCGCGTGTTCATCACTGCCCTCCTACACCTCTTCAGCTCAGCCTCAATGCTCATTTTCACTGTGACCCTACAAAACTGAGTCTGCTTAGTTGCAGTCTTATTTTTCCAACCAATTCCAGAACACTTTGATCTTACAGAGACCTGCCCAACCAGGACATTTCTTTGAACTCAATGCCTTTGGCTTTTCTCAATAGCTCTTCTTAACTTCTGCCTATAATTTTGCATTCCCTAGAATTCCACTTGTTGAAAGGTGCCAGTTGTACAGATGCCAAATATTTGAGGTTTTGTTATGTGATTAGAAACTTGGACATTTTAAATCAAGGAATTTTAGCAGTGCTCTAGTGCTTAAATGAGTCTTAATGAATACATATTCAAGACTTAGAGCAAAGAAATTAAACTTGCATATAAAAAATTAGCAAGAAACAATGGCAAATATGAAATGGATGTTTATAGATGCTCATATTAAATTGCTCTTGTCAGAGCAATGTAAAAACTTTCTTAGCTCTGCAAAATTCCACTGCAGCTCCTTCCCTCAAATTGTAAAGTAAAGCCACTTAACGATTTTATAAAATCCATCTTAACCATTCTCATGTGTTTATTTAAACTGGACTATAATTAAGATGAAGTAGTGGTATAAAGAAGATTAGGAGATTATAACAAGGAAAAATATCAAAAGGCTTCATAACAGCAGGTCCTAAAAAGGAATATTGAAGTATTTAGTCACATTGACCCAGAAAAGTTAATAATAAATTTACATGTTATATTAATTAAGACTTTTTTTATTTGCAAACTAGAAACAATGTAACTCAACTATTATTAATTCTCCCTCCCAATTATACTTAAAGAGCTAATCTAAAGATTTTGTCTGGAGAGGGACTTTAAAAAATCTGACTGAACCCCCCAGGCAACCACAATATGAAATGATTTGTGGCTCTGCATTCTTACCGCAGTGGTTAGAGATGTGAAAAATTGGGATGGTCCCTAAAGAAATGCAGCTCCCTGGATCACTTTTCTTGATTTAAAAAAATAAAGAAGAAGAAGAAGAGAAACAAGGGAAAGGAGGTAAATTGCATTTTTATTGTGTATGGAAAAATTTTTCAAGTTCTTTTAGGAAGGAGGGAAGGAAAGGAGGAAGGGAAGTCAGATAGGCAAGAAAAGATTTTCTTCTCTCTTCCACTGAAAGTTGAAGCTAAAAGATACTCTAATAAGGTCTGGTCTTTGGAATGTATTTGTTAAAATTGTACTGAGTTCAGTTATGTCTGAGATCTGGACTCTGCTGCTCCTAAAGAAGGAAGATTGAATATGTGTGGCATTTGTGACTCACACCCTTTGTGAACGTTCTGGTAAGCTGAGAAAAAGCCGTTCTCTGCAAATCATCCCATCCTTGGCATTGGCTGGAACCTGAAATTCCATGTGTTAAAAATGTATCCCTTCATCTGAAGCTTGTGTTATAACAAACTTCACCTTTTTTATTTTTTCCCCACAATTTGTCCATGGCCTAGATCTCTTGAATCCATATCACACTGCACTAAAGACACATATTCCTGCATATTTTTTAACCAAATAAATATCTATCGAGATAATATCTATGGAGTTTTGACTATGTGCAAGAGTCCGGTGATACCAAGCATGTGTGTGTGTGCACACACCCCCCACACACATACACACACACACAGTGAGCTCTGGTGTTCATTCACCCAACCTTCTTCCACTGAGAAGTTACCAAGTTCCTAATACGTGCACAGTAAAGGTCTGGGCGCTAAGAATACTCAAATGAATACTAAAGAAAATTTTCTTCTTTCATGAAGCTTATTTTCTTTGGGAGGTGAGAGAAAGAAAAAAAAGTCACAGTGCTGTCATATTAAAAATGGCATTTAGGATCAGGAAATAAAAAGAGTGGGCATATCACTTGCAAACTGAATGGAAAAACTAAACACAAAAGTTTGGAAAAAGAGCATTTCAGCTAGAGTTTAAAAACTCAGAGATAGAAAGAAGTCTAGTATATTGAAATAAGGGCCAACTATTCTATAAGGCTTCATCAGAGTGAGCTGGAGGCAGAATGGTACGAGTTCTGGAAAGTGAGGTAGGCAGCAGCCTGATGAGGAAGGGAGTTGCGGGTTGTGGGATGACATCTGAGTTAAAAAGGATGCTGAGAAACCACTGCAGAGATTTTAAGCAGTGAAGGGATAAGATAAAATATGTGCTTTCAAATTTTTATTCTGCCTGAAAAATAAACCATGCTCCTGCATACCATGATGCGAAGAACTGACTCATTTGAAAAGACCCTGATGCTGGGAAAGATTAAAGGCAGGAGGAGAAGGGGACAACAGAAGATGAGATGGTTGGATAGCATCATGGACTCGATGCACATGAATCTGAGTAGGCTCCGGGGGTTGGTGATGGACAGGGAAGCCTGGCATGCTGCAGTCCATGGGGTCACAAAGAGTCGGACACGACTCAGCCACTGAACTGAACTGAACTGCATATCAAATGCCCAAAAGGTTATTGCCAGTTTCATTTCTGTTTAAGAGTAGAAAGCCACAACTGATTATTTTCACCCTAAGAACAAGAAAACAGATAATCTACAAAATCATAACTGTCTTGAATCCATCAGAGATCTGAGATCACAAAGCAAAAAGCAAACAGGATTCCAAGGAGTTACAGACACCTCTGAAGAGAGATGAGACCCACAGACTATTTTACCTTTGGCAGAGTATGGAAAAGATGACTTCCATAGAAATTAATAAATAACCAGCTAAAACTGTAATACAATCAGAAGGCTGAACGTGGGCTAGCACATCAGGATAGTATGCCTGAGAGCTCCAAACACAATGGTAGTAATTACTCACCCGCGTGTTTTTCATGGGCTTCTAGGTGATCTTGATTTCCGTGGTGGCTCAGATGGCAAAGCGTCTGCCTACAATGTGCAAACCCGGCTTCAATCCCTGGTTGGGAAGATCCCCTGGAGAAGGAAATGGCAGCCCACTCCAGTACTCTTGCCTAAAAAAGCCCATGGATGGAGGAACCTGGTAGGCTGCAGTCCATGGGGTTGCAAAGAGTCAGACACGACTGAGCAACTTCACTTCACTTCACTTCACTTCTAGGTGATCTTAAGAAAAGTGTGTGCAGGAGAACCCATTTAGTGGCACATATATGAAAGAGGGACAAGAACATACACATTCTTCAGACTCTGTTTTCATGCCATTGAGAAAGAGGCAGCAAATCTTCTGCTCCTAGGACTGCTGTGGAGGGATACAAGCCAAGCCTCTAGAGAAAGGGTAGGAAACCCTCCTTTTTTGCCAGAGCAAGAGGCAAAGATTCACTGCTTCTGGGGGAAGCACAGAAACAAAAGCAGTCTGTCCCTTGACAGAAAGGCAAGGAGATCCCCAGGCTCAGAATCTTGACCACAAACCAGCAGAAAACTCTTTCCTTCCTGAGACCTGTCAAAGATAGATGATGCTTCACTGTCATGGGAGGAATAGGCGGGAATGGTGAAGAGACACCATTTCTTAAGCTCAAACTCAAAGACTGCTTAAGGCTAAATCTGGACCAGGAGAATAGAGAGATGCATTGCTCCAGCCACAAGCTTATCACGGGCTACCAAGCAATAACAATGCACCACAAGTATTTGTTGAAGAGATGCTATACACTATGGGCTTTCCAGGTGCCACTAGTGGTAAAGAACCCACCAGACATAAAAGATGCTGGTTCACTCCCTGGGTTGGCAAGATCCCCTGGAGGAAGGCATAGAAACCCACTCCCATATTCTTAACTGGAGAATCCCATGGACAGAGGAGCCTGGCAGGCAACAGTCCAAAGGGTCACAAAGAGTCGGACATGACTGAAGCAACTTAGCATGCATATACTATGGGTGTGTGCTCAAGTTATGTCCAACTCTTTGTGACCTCATGGACTGTAGCCCGCCAGGCTCCTCTGTCCATGGAGTTTTCCAGGCAAGAATACTGGAGTGGGTTGTCATTTTCTACTCCAGGGAATATTCCCAACCAGGGATCCAACTCATGTCTCTTGCATCTCCTGCTTTTGCAGGCAGATTCTTCAGCCCTTGCGTCTCCTGCACTAGCAGGCAGATTCTTCACCACTGTGCCACCTAAGCATGCTCAGGCTTAGCTGCTAAGTTGTGCCTGACTCTTCAGACCCCATGGACTGTAGCCCACCAGGCTCCTCTGTCCACAGGATTATCCCAGCAAGAATACCGGAGTGGGTTGCCATTTCCTTCTCCAGAGGATCTTCCTGACCCAAGGATCAAACCTGTGTCTTCTGCATTTCAGGTGGATTCTTAACTGGATGAATCACTGGGGAAGTCCTACTGTGCCACCTGGGAAGCCTCCAATTTCTCTGGCAATGCAGCATGTAGGATTTTAGTTTCCTGACCAGGGGTTGAACCTGCATCCGCTGCAATGGAAGTGCTGAGACTTAACCACTAGGCCACCCGATTCCTCTGTTTAAGAGATGTCACCAGTAACTGGGAACTTAGAGAAAGCCACTCAGTGTTGCTCAGGAGTTTAGGCTCTCCTGAAAACTGCAGATGGAACAGAGGGACAAAATCAAACCAACCAACCTCTGGCACCCTGAGCACCATCCTAAGCATAAGAAGACAGAAACCTATCACTGGAAGAATCTTAAGTTTGTGGTGCACTGAACATGACAGCAGCAACCACAAACTCTATTGCTATCTAAACTCCTGAATAGACTGGCTCAAACTTCCACACCAGCAGTCTGACAGAAGGAGAGACAAGCCCACTTCTAGGTATCATTTCAGTTCAGTTCACTCAGTCATGTCCAACTCTTTGCGACCCCATGAACCGCAGCACACCAGGCCTCCCTGTCCATCACTGACTCCTGGAGTCCACACAAACCAATGTCCATCGAGTTGATGATGCCATCCAACCATCTCATCCTCTGTTGACCCCTTTTCCTCCTACCCTCAATCTTTTCAAGCATCAGGGTCTTTACCAGTGAGTCAGCTCTTTGCATCAGGTGGCCAAAGTATTGGAGTTTCAGCTTCAGCATCAGTCCATCCAATGGATACCCAGGACTGATCTCCTTTAGGGTGGACTGGTTGGATCTCCTTGCAGTCCAAGGGACTCTTGAGAGTCTTCTCCAACACCACACTTCAAAAGCATCAATTCTTCAGCGCTCAGCTTTCTTTATAGTCCAACTCTCACATGCATATATGACTACTGGAAAAACCATAGCCTTGACTAGACAGACCTTTGTTGGCAAAGTAATGTCTCTGCTTTTTAATATGCTATCTATGTTGGTCATAACTTTCCTTCCAAGGAGTAAGCGTCTTTTAATTTCATGGCTGCAGTCACCATCTGCAGTGATTTTGGAGCCCCCAAAAAATAAAGTCTGACACTGTTTCCAGTGTTTCCCCATCTATTTCCCATGAAGTGATGGGACCAGATGCCATGATCTTAGTTTTCTGAATGTTGACCTTTAAGCCAACTTTTCACTCTCGTCTTTCACTTTCATCAAGATGCTTTTTAGCTCCTCTTCATTTTCCACCATAAGGGTGGTGTCATCTGCATATCTGAGCTTATTGATATTTCTCCAGGCAATCTTGATTCCAGCTTATGCTTCTTCCAGCCCAGCCTTTCTCATGATGTACTCTGCATATAAGTTAAATAAGCAGGGTGACAATATACAGCCTTGGCGTACTCCTTTTCCTATTTGGAACCAGTCTGTTGTTCCGTGTCCAGTTCTAAATGTTGCTTCCTGACCTGCATATAGGTTTCTCAAGAGGCAGGTCAGGTGGTCTGGTATTCCCATCTCCTTCAGAATTTTCCAGTTTATTGTGATCTACACAGTCAAAGGCTTTGGCATAGACAATAAAGCAGAAATAGATGTTTTTCTGGAACTCTCTTGCTTTTTCAATGATCCAGTGGATGTTGGCAATTTGATCTCTTGTTCCTCTGCCTTTTCTAAAACCAGCTTGAACATCTGGAAGTTCACGGTTCATGTATTGCTAAATCCTGGCTTGGGTAATTTTGAGCATTACTTTACTAGCATGTGAGATGAGTGCAATTGTGTGGTAGTTTGAGCATTCTTTGGCATTGCCTTTCTTTGGGATTAGAATGAAAACTGACCTTTTCCAGTCCTGTGGCCACTGCTGAGTTTTCCAGCATGTTGGAAAACTGGCTGGCATATTGAGTGCAGCACTATCACAGCATCATCTTTCAGGATTTGAAATACCTCAACTGGAATTCCATCACCTCCACTAGCTTTGTTCATAGTGATGCTTCCTAAGGCCAGCTTGACTTCACATTCCAGGATGTCTGGCTCTAGGTGAGTGATAAGAATTCATTTGATAGCCTTATCAAAAGATTATGCAGCCAAGGATAGAAACAATGAACTTAGACCTGAAGAGAGGTAAAGAGAATTACCCAAAATGAAACTGAAAAAAGGAAAACAAACAAACAAACAAAAAACAGTGTACTAGAGTTATGAGACAGTATCAGTTTAATGTATAAGTAAGTCAAGTCCCAGAAGAAAAAATTAGGAGACTGGGGAAAAATCTGAAGAAATATAACTTAAGAATTTTCTAAAACTAATGAAATACTACAAACCACAGATCCAAAAAGCTCAGTGAATACCAAGTAGGATAAATACAAATGGAAAAAGTATATACACAAGTAAGGAAAGTAAGACGTATAGAAGACTTCTCATTTAATTATACTCGCCGGATAGAATGACATGACTACCGCACAACTATCAACTCAGAATTTTATGCCCATTAAAATGCATTATAGAAATGAAAGCAAACTAAAGACTTCTTCAAAGAAAGAAAAGCTGAAAAAGTTCACTGCTAGCAGATCCGAATCACAAAATATATGAAAAGAAGCTTTAAGACACAAAGAGTATAATACAAATGGAAGTTTGGATCTGTAAAGAATACCAGAAATAGTAAAATGCAAGTAACTATAAAAGACTTCTTTTTTCATATTTTTAAATAGGCAAATATAAAAGATAACCGAGTGCTTAATGAAAATGGCAACAAAATATTGTGGGGTTTATACTATAGGAAGAAGTAAAATGTACAATCAAAATAAGAAGAACAGAAAGGAAGAAAAGGATTTATAATATTTACTACTGCAAAGTCCTCACACTTGAAGTGGTAAAATATTATGTGAAGTTAGATTTTTTACAAATTATTTATATTATTTATTTCATAAATTGTCTATATTATAAACTTGAGAGAAAACACATACTTATATATGATGAAACTGTGCCTTACTTAACATGGCAAAAGGGACTTTGAAGATGTCAGTAAGTTAAAAATAAAAGGATATAAGAAGACATACAATGAAAATAGCAATTAATAGGAAGATGAAATGGCTATAGTAATGTTAAACAAAAGTCTTAAAGAGTTTTAGTTGGAATTCTAAAAAAAAAAAAAAAAAAAGCTATTTCACAAAATAGAAAACAAGATAGGATCTCCAAACTAATTCTGAGGCCAGTATTACTGATAAGAAACCACAAACACACAAAAAATATATAGGAGGAAAAAAAAACTATAAGGCAATATTTATCCATCATAAACACAAAAAATTCTTACCAAAATATTCACCAATTGAATCCAGCAATAAGTAAGAAAAACAACTTATCATGACCAAGTTAGATCTACCATAAGAATGCAGAGTTGGCTTACATTAAAAGTCAATCAATGTAATTCACCATATCAACATAGTAAAAAAGAAAAAAATTATCAAGAGATGTAAAAAAAGTCTTTTGATAAAATTCAACCTTTATTCATAATAAATTGGGGCTTCCCTGATAGCTCAGTTGGTAAAGAATCCACCTGCAATGCAGGAGACCTTGGTTCGATTCCCACATTGGGAAGATCCCCTGGAGAAGGGAAAGAGTACCATGCCAGTATTCTGGCCTGGACAATTTCATGGACTGTACGTTCCGTGGGGTTGCAAGGAGTTGGACACGACTGAGCAACTTTCACTTACTTACTTATTCATAATAAGAAGAAAATTTTCAGAAAATTGCATGTTAAAGAGGACTTTTTCAAACTGATAAAGGGCATCTAAAGTATCTAGACCTGCCATCATGCTTATGGTAAAAGATGGAATGCTTTTCCTCTAAAACCAGAAAAAAAAAAAAAAATGACATCTTTAACTACTTCTATTTAACATTGTACTGTGCAATAAGAAAGGAAAACAATAAAGTTATACAGTTTGGAAAGAAAGAAAACTGTCTTAATTCAGAGACAACATGATTGACTATACCGAAAATGCTAAAAAAAAAATTAACGATAAGAAAACAGAATTAGTAAATGGGTTTAGCCAGTTCTCAAAGAGACAAGGTCAATGTAACAATTTTATATACTAGTAATTAACATTTGGAAATTGAAATTAAAACACAAATACTACTTACAATACCATCAAAAACATAGAATATTTAGAGACAAAGCTAACGAAATATGTGTAAGATATGAGAGAAATTAAAGAAGGCCTAAATAAATGGGAATATATACCATATTCATGGATTTAAAACCTCAATATTATTCACGTATCAATTCTTCCCTAACTGATCTACAGATTGAAGACAACTTCAATCAAAACTCCTACAGACTTTTTGCAGATCAGGCAATCTATTTCTATAGCTATTATGAAAAAAATGAAGGAACAGAGAGGGTCAAAGCAATTTTGAAATAGAAAAACAAATGAAAACTCACACTAGCTAATATCAAGACTAAGTATCATGGTATGGTACTGATACAGTGGTAGACATGGAGTTCATTTTATCAGAATAAAATGTCCAGGAAAAACACCCACACTTAAGTTTCTTACAAAGTTTTCAATGTAATTCAATAGAGAAAAAGTAATGTTCCAACAAACAGTGCAGAAGCAATTGGATGTTCACCAAAAAATAAATAAAAGTTCAACTTGTACCATTTGTGAAGCTCAACTTGAAATGGACCCTAGACCTATAATGCCTAAAATGACAAAACTTCTACTTAGAAAATGTAGAATTGTTTTCATACTTGGAATAGGAAAATATTGTCTTATTCAGGACACGATATGCAAATTATAATAAAATAAAAAATGGTATATAAGACTTTATAAAAATTAAGAGGTTTGTTCTTTAAAAGATCTTATTTAAAAAGCTGAAAGGTAAGACAGAGATTGGGAGAAAATATTTGCAAAACACATATTTGATAAAGAAATTTTACCCAAAATATACTAAATGTATATGTTTGTGTGTGTGTATACAGTGCTTACAAAAACAGTGAGAAGAAAAACAGGCTAAGGTAAAAGTGGGCAACACTTTGAGCAATCACTTATCCAAAAGAAGAGATACGGTTGGAAGATATGCAATGATAGGGCATTCTGCATCCTTAGTTATTATGAAAATGTAAATTAAATAAAAAATACCACAACATTCCTACTGGTCTAAAATAATAGCAATAACAGCAGCAATAATACTAATAAAACTGTAATACAAAATACCAGTCAAAAATATGAAGTTGTTACAACTCTGAAACACTGTTAGGAGGAGTGACAGACATGTTATAAAACTGTTTAGTACTTTTACATACAGTTAAATCACACTCATCACATGACCTAGCAATCCTATACTTAGATATTTATTCAAGGGAAATGAAAACATATGCCCTTTATGTGAATGTTTCATGATAGATTTGAGCATTATTGCTTTCCAGAATTCCTTACTTGTATCAGTTTTCTGTTCTTATGGTTAACAAATTACCACAAAATCAGTTGTTTAAAATAATACCCATTATTACTTCATGATTTATAGGTCAGAAATGTGGGTTGTATGCTATAGGGTCTCACCAGATCAAAATCAAGGTAGTGACGGTGCTGGGCTCTTTTTTTAAAATTGATTTTTATTGGAAGTATAGTTGCTTTACAATGTTGTGTTATTAATAATTTCTACTATATAACAAAGGGACTCAGCTATACATATACATATATTCTCCCTTTTGTGCTTTTCCTCCCCATTTAGTTCATCACAAAGTGGTTGAGATCCCTGTGCTATAGAGTATGTTCTCACTAGTTATCTATTTTATTAGTTCAGTTCAGTTCACTTGCTCAGTCATGTCCGACTCTTTGTGACCCCATGGACTGCAGCATGCCAGGCTTCCCTGTCCATCACCAACTCCCGGAGCCTACTCAAATTCATGTCCATCATGTTGGGGATGCCATCCAGCCATTTTGTCCTCGGTCGTCCCCTTCTCCTTCTGCCTTCAATCTTACCTAGCATCAGGGTCTGTTCAAATAAGTTGGTTCTTCTCATCAGGTGGCCAACTTATTGGAGTTTCCGCTTCAGCATCAGTCCTTCCAATGAATATTCAGGATGGACTGGTTGGATCTCCTTGCATTCCAAGGGACTCTCAAGAGTCTTCTCCAACACTACAGTTTAAAAGCATCAATTCTTCAGCACTCAGCTTTCTTTATAGTCCAACTCTCATATCCATACATGACTACTGGAAAAACCACAGCTTTGACTAGAGGGACCTTTATACATAGTATCAATAGTGTATATGTATCAGTCCCAATTTCCCAATTCCCCCCACCCTTTCCTCCTTGGTATCCATACATTTGTTCTCTACGCTACTTTTGCTTTGCAAATAAGATCATCTATATTATTTTTCTAAGCTCCACATATAGCACTAATATATGATATTTGTTTTGTTTTTTTTCTGGGTTCTGGTCTAAAGGCTCTGGAGGAAAATTTGCTTCCAGGTTTGTTTAGGTTGTTGGCAGAACCCAGTTTGTTGTTACTGTAGGCTTGAATATCCAGTTCTTGTCATAGCTGTTAAGGCGCTGCTCTCAGCTCTAGGAGGCCTCTGGCTTTCCTTTTCAAGTAATCCTCTCTACATTCAGAGCTATCAGTGGTACACGCAGTCCTCCTGTGGCAGATTCTCTACATTACTCTTCTGCTACCAGCATGACAAAACGTTTTACTTGTAAAGGGTGCGTGTGATTAGATTAGGCACATGGATCATCTCCCTGTTATCTTGTCATCCCTATTGTCAACTATGTCATATAACATCATATAAACACAGGTATGGTGTATTCATCATACTCACAGGTTTTATTCATACCCAAAAGGGAGGGAATTTCATAAGGGTCATTCTTAGAATTTTGCCTTCTGATGTTCAAGAAACAGCTATGTTAGAGTATTTTTTAAGGAGCATTAATCTGACTTGCATGATTAATTTTTTGCTTCTCTCTGTGATGGTTTGATCCTGTATAGACATAGCTACTGGGATGAGATGTCTAGAATGATCCAGAGGTACACTGTAACTGTGGGTTCAGTATCACATCAATGGTAAGATTTGCTTCCCAAGCTTTATCCCTCAAGCATTTTTGATTGGATATATAGGAAAATAAACTACTAAATAATTCATTCATTCTTTGAATGAAAGGAAGGAAATAAAGCCATGAACCTGAGCACTAAAGCAGTGGGTTGGGAAGAAAGTGAGTCTTGAGTTGAATCATCAGAAGTACATCTGGCTTGGAAATGTGATGAGGAGGGGAAACAGATGATATCAACTGCTGTAACAAAATTGAGTATTCAATTTAATGTCCCATTCTCTCAAGTGGATCAATTCAGTATAGCATCATGGTAAGTGACTTAAATAAACAGTTCAGATGGTAAAGACTGCCTGCAATGCAGAAGATGCAGGTTCAATCTCTGGGTTGGGAAGATCCCCTGGAGGACATGGCAACCCACTCCAGTATTCTTGCCTGAGAATTCCATGGACAGAGGAGCCTGGAGAGCTATAGTTCACAGGGTAGAAAAGAGTCAGATATGAATGAGTGACTAACGGCTAACACACACTCACAGCTGTACTGATAAGACAAATGCATACAGAAGTGAGGAAAAATGCGGAAATAGTTATCACTGCATTCAATAAAAATGCAGAAGCAGTACCCATCAAAGAATCATCTATCCTTGTGCCAAAAGACTTCAAAACTTCCTCAATTTCTTAAAGAAAAATAAATTAGAATTTTCAAATAAAAAGGATGTATCACAAGGAAAGTAATGAAATTCTAAGAAGTTTGAAGAAAAGTGAGATGAAATAGGTCATAGCCTGGCAACAGCAGAAGATGGTAGAACTGCCTTAAAAACCACATCAAACTGGATCCATTTCGTAGAGGGGCAAAGCTTGGTTTTTCAGTTTCATACATACAATCATCCTGGTAATTTTGAGTTATAAAAGTTTCATATTTTTATTTTAAAAAAGTATATTTATATGTTAAAAAATGCAAACCTTTGTTATTTAAAAAAGATGATGAAATTTAACTGTATCACTTGCCAATACTTTTAGATGGAAATCATTTCTTGTCTAACTTTTGTTATAAAGCTCAAAATATAAGAGAGCTGATGGGCGTGTGCTATTTTAATAGGAGAACACAAATTCCAGTTACACATTTGTGGGAGAGATAAAACAATACCGGGAAAAGTAAAAACTTTACAAATTAAAGTGTTCTTGACAGGTAGAACTGCTGAAATCTACACAGTCCACAAATTTTTGTGATACTGTTATATGACAAAGGAATGCTTTAATTAGTTCATTTATACTGACTTAGATTCAGATTCCTAAGGCATAATGAGTAGGTTGAGATAATTTATGAGACAGTTGCTTACTTTGTAATTAATTTTATTCTATAGACATTCTTTTATTTTTTATTGTTGTGAGAATACAACATGAGATACACCTTCTTGATTTAATTTTTTAGGAGTACAATACAGTCATGCTAACTATAGGCCCAGTATTGTACGGTAGATCTCTAGAACTTAATCATCTCACATAAACTAAACTACATACCCTTTGACTGCAACTCTGCACCCCTCCCACCTGGTCCCTGATAACCACCATTCTACTTTCTGCTTCTACAAGTTTGACTAAGTGGTATATGACTTGTCTCACTTAGCACAGCGTCCTCAAGGATCACCCATGGCAGGATTTCCTTCCTTTAAAAGGCAGAATGATATTCCATTGTATCAGCATGTATATATAACCACATATTCTCACCTATTTGTGAATGATGCTGCAAGGAAAAAGAGAGTGCAGACATCTCTTCAAGATTATGATTCTAATTCCTTCATACATATACCCAGAAGTGGGACTGGTGGATCAAATGGTACTTCTAATTTTAATTTTTGAGAAACATTCACATTATTTTCCATATCAATTGTACATCTTTATATTCCTACCAACAGTGTACATGGGTTGTAATTTCTTCATATCCTCATTTGTTATCTTTTTTCTTTGACAGTAGCCATCCTAACATGTGAGGTAATATTTCATTGTGGTTTTTATTTGCATTTTCCTGATAATTAGTGACAGATATTGAGCATCTTTTCATATACATGTGGGACATTTGCATGCCTTCTTTGGGGAAATGTGTATTGAAGTCTTTTCCTCACTTTTTTCTGTTTACATATCAAAACATACACACACACTTTGGAAGACACTGGACACATCCTGGAAAGGAATGATCTGTGTGTGGGTGTATATGTATGTATGTATGTACATATATATATGTACACACATATATAAATATAAAATTCTGGGGCTTCCCCTGTGGCTCATCTATAAAGAATCCATCTGCAATGCAGGAGACACAGGTTCAGTCTCTGGGTTGGGGAGATCCCCTTGAGAAGGAAAAGGCAACCCACTCCAGTATTCTTGCCTGGGAAATCCCATGGACAAAGGAGCCTGGTTGGCAGGCTACAGGCCACGGGGTTGCAGAGTTGAACACAACTTAGTGACTAAACAATGACAACAACATATATAATTTGAGGTGGTATGCTGTTAATTTGTTTAATCTAATCTGCTCTCTATAATCCTTGGGTTAGGATTGTGTATATCTAAGAGTAACAAAGCCTTACTACAGTGGTTTTAAAAAGTAAAATGCTGATTATGTAATGCAAAAAGAAGATCAAGGGATCATCCAGATATGGTTTACATGAAGTCATCCTTGATCTACACTCATCATCTCTTTCTACTCTGTGGCTTTTGTCCTCACGGTGGCACGATCATGTATTCTGGATTTCTTTTTTAACAAGTCTAATTCTTTTAGATGAATTGCAACATTTGAATGTTCATCAACTTTCTACACTTTTTGGAAATTCCTCTTATAATATTATTTGTCTGTATTTTCTTATCTAGCCCTTTGTCTTCTGAAAACTATGAACTTTTTAACGTCTTTTTGAAATATTTTTTGTAGAAATGATACAGGTATATTTTGATTAATTTATTATTGCTTTGATGTAAATGTTATGGTAAAAGATATTATAATTAGGTTTAAATAATGCATAATGCCAAATAATGTGTAATATATAAACATAATATTTGTTAAGAACTTTTGATGTGGCAGCTTTGATCAAGTCAGTACCTGACACAGGATAATCCAGTTAACCTTCACTTAAATCTCAGATATAAGTACTAGTAATAGCTTTGTTTACAAATGAAGACATTGAGTCTCAGAGAGGGCAAACAGTTACACAGCTAGTGAGTGGCTCATCTGAGATATGAATTTAGGCAACGTAGCTCCAAAGTCATGTTCTTCTTGAACATTGGGCTACACTGCTTTGCTTCCACAAATACAGTTTGTTGCCATATGGCAATTTTTTCAAGTTGTATTATATGACTATTTCACACTCAACTACTCAGCTTGGAGCCACTAAATCCCTATTTTCTCATATAACATTTAAAAAATAGACACGTATTTGTGGTAAAGACTTTGTGATCTGTATGTGTGTGTGTGTATATATGTGTTACTAAATCAACTTTATTACATACTAAGTGGTTCAGTAAAGGACCTTGAAATGCACATGGGCTCTAGTTTTTGGCCGAGTTTTAAAATTACATTTTTTTTCTAATTAATCTAACCTCATCCATCTGAGTTTTGGTTCACTTTTTGGCAGGATAAGTAAATGCTACAAAGAAAGTATAAGTCAGATGGAGCCTTTGATTACTGTGCATTCCCATAAAATGTACAGATGTGGCCTTAATGCATACTAGAAATTCCAGTTTTTGTAAACTAAAACATGTGGGACAGCCTAGCAACCCTGTTAGGTATTAGGGGGAGTATCAAGCATCACAATACCAGATGTTTCTCAAGTCTGCACTGATTGGCTTTCAAAAGTTCAAACCCACTTATATGCTAAAGTCCTTTGAGTAAGCTGTTGATATGTGGGCCCGTAATTTCAGTGTTGGTGGAGAGAAGATTAGAAATAAAGTTTTAGTTCCTGTAAGTTATGAGAAATATTTTATTCATAATTTTCATGAATGTACTAGCCCACTTATAAATTGATGGTGATTTGATAGAAGAATAACAATAATGAATCCCCTGCAAATTATTCATTCTTGAAAATCTGAAAAATCACCAATATGAGTACTAGCTTTATAGGTAATCAAAAAGGAAATTAGATTACCCACTAGCAGGTAAAATTTGTTATAGATCATTGATAGCCTTTAAAACATACAAACCGTTTGATTAACAAAGATAGCAAGTGTTGAGGAGAAATAAAATTACTCAAATCATGTTATGAACCAATAAAAGTCATATCAGGGCTAGATAACAAATATTATACTTCTGCTCTTGATTGGTAAAGTAGATATACTTGAGAAGAATGGATGAATAAGAAACAATCTTTGCCTACTGTCATGCAACCAGACAGAGAGTCCCTTACTGGTGCCAACTGCACAGTGAAAACATTCTGTTAAAAAATACTAGATATTCAATAAATAAGTTAAGTTGCTCAGTGGTGTCAGACTCTTTGTGACCCCATGGACTTCACCACGCCAGGCTTCCCTGTCCATCACCAACTCCTGGAGCTTGCTCAAACTCATGTCCATTGAATCGGTGACACCATCCAACCATCTCATTCTCTGTTGCTCCCTTCTCCTCCTGCCTTCAATCTTTCCCAGCATCAGGGTCTTTTCCAATGAGTCTTCACATCAGGTGGCCAAAGCATTGGAGTTTCAGCTTCAGCATCAGTCCTGCCAGTGAATATTCAGGATTGATTTCCTTTAGGATCGACTGGTTGGATCTCCTTGCAGTCCAAGGGACTCTCAAGAGTCTTCTCCAACACCACAGTTCAAAAGCATCAATTCTTCAGTACTCAGGTTTCTTTACAGTCCAACTCTCACATCCGTACATGACTACTGGAAAAACCATTGCTTTGACTATATGGACCTTTGTTGGCAAAGTAACGTCTATGCTTTTTAATATAGTGTCTAGGTTGGTCATAGCTTTTCTTCTAAGAAGCGAGCAGCTTTTAATTTCATGGCTGCAGCCACTATCTGCAGTGATTTTGGATACCCCCCCAAAAAAGTCTTTCATTGTTTCCATTGTTTATCCATCTATTTGCCATGAAAGGGTAGGACTGGATGCCATGGTCTTCATTTTCTGAATGTTGAGTTTTAAGCCAACTTTTTCACTTTCATCAAGAGGCTCTTTAGTTCTTCTTTGCTTTCTGCCACAAGGGTGGTGTCATCTGTGTATCTGAGGTTATTGATATTTCTCCTGGCAATCTTGTTTCCAGTTTGTGCTTCATCCAGCCCAGCATTTCACATGATGTACTCTGCATATAAGTTAAATAATCAGGGTGACAATATACAGCCTTGACATACTCCTTCCCCAATGTGGAACCAATCTGTTTGTTCCATGTCCAGTTCTAACTGTTGCTTCTTGACCTGCATATAGATTTCTCAACAGACAGGTATGGTGGTCTGGTCCCACCAGACCTTAATCCCATCTCTTAAGTCCCATCTCTTAAGAATTTTCCACAGTTTGTTGTGATCCACACAGTCAAAGGTTTTGGCATAGTCAATAAAGCAGAAATAGATGTTTTTCTGGAACGCTCTTGCTTTTTCGATGATACAACAGATGTTGGCAATTTGATCTCTAGTTCCTCTGCCTTTTCTAAAACCAGCTTGGACATCTGGAAGTTGATGGTGCATGTACTATTGAAGCCTGGCTTGGAGAAGTTTGAGCATTACTTTGCTAGTGTATGAGATGAGTGCAATTGTGTGGTAGTTCGAACATTCATTCTTTGTCATTGACTTTCTTTGAGATTGGAATGAAAACTGACCTTTTCCAGTCCTTGGCCACTGGAGAGTTTCCAAATTTGCTGGCATATTGAGTGCAGCACTTTCACAGCATCATCGTTTAGGATTTGAAATAGCTCAACTGGAATTCCATCACCTCCACTAGCTTTGTTCATAGTGATGCTTTCAAGGCCCACTTGACTTCACATTCCAGGATGTCTGGCTCTAGGTGAGTGATCATACCACGGTGGTTATCTGGGTCATGAAGATTTTTTTTGTATAGTTCTTCTGTCTATTCTTGCCACCTCTTCTTAATATCTTCTGCTTCTTTTAGGTCCATACCGTTTCTGTCCTTGATTGTGCCCATCTTTGCATGAAATGTTCCCTTGGTATTTCTAATTTTCTTGAGGAGATCTCTCATCTTTCCCATTCTATTTTTCCCCTCTATTTCTTTGCATTGATCATTTAAGGAAGGCTTTCTTATCTCTCCTTGCTATTCTTTGGAACTGCATTCAGATGAGTATATTTTTCCTTTTCTCCTTTGTCTTTAGTGTCTCTTCTCAGCTATTTGTAAGGCCTCCTCAGACAATACATACATATTCAATAAATATATAGGAACAAAAACTTCAAGTTGGAAAGAATCTTTGAGATTTCCTTTTCCCAATAAAAAATTTTCATTAAAAAATACATTGTTAGGACTTCCCTGATGATCCAGTAGCTAAGACTCTATGCTCCCATTGCAAGGGGTCTGGGTTTGATCCCACATGCCACTAGTAAGTCACAACTAAAGACCTGACACAATCAACTAAATTAATAAATAAAAATAAATATTTAAAAAGAGAATTTAGAAATATATTGCTATATATTTTACTGTATGTAAAACACAGTCATGAATGTCTACTTGAGTGGGACTTCTCACAGAAAGATCCCTTGGTCCACCTAATGGGACCCTTCCACTTTCTGGTTATATAACAGCTCCCATCTTATTAAGGGGCATTGGCATGTAATCTTAAATATTTACTCCACTATTTAATAGAAATAAGAAAGTTGAGGTACAATGATGTTAGTGTCAGTAAGTATTCAAATTTACTTTTCCTGATTCCTAGATGAGTATTTCATCATTCAAAATGTTGCATTGAAGGTTATTGCTCAAGGACAGAAGCTAGCGCAACGTAACTCTAGGCCAAATGGAAAAGATCTCTGATTACCTTTATTTTGAAATTATTGATGCTACATTCTGCTCCATTAGCAGAGATAATTGCTGTTTGACTGCATTGAGTCACTTTGAAAGCTGTTAGATTCATCTGAATCTAAATGCATTTTGCTACAAGTAATAGGTTTATTTGGCACTGAAATAGTTATCAGTAGCAAGTTCTAGGCTCTTCAGGAACCATAAAACCAAACAAGTATCCTCTTCATATGCCTAGGAGAGTTTAAGAACAATGTAATGTGAGAGCCTTGATTCAAAGTAGATATTTTACTGGGGGGTGGGGGTGTGGTTGGTCAGATTAAGATTGTTATTTTCTATTCCCAACTGTGAGAGGCTATTTGATTAGCAAGTGTCACAGACAAGTGGCTAGTCTCAGTAGGGGCAATCCTATAATTATTTAAAATCATTAAACCTGAAACTTGCACACGCTATAAAACCCAGTCCTGAAACCATGTAACTAACATTCAAATACTCAGTGACGCATGCTGCTTCCAGTTTTCATTAATCATCCTTTAGCTGATAGTTCTATGGACTCAAATCTCGTTTCATCTGGAAATGTTATTACACTTGAATGCCAGTCCAGATGCAAGGTGCTCTGGTGTCTGTAGATGACTATCTCTTTCCTCTCTCTTGGGAGATCATCTTTTTTTCTGTCCCTGTTCACTTGGTCAAATTTTGATTTTCTCTAGATTTGGAATTTTGGTCTCCAAGCCATCATCTGACTTTCTAGGGGTGACTTGAGGACCTGCTATCTTGCCAATAGCATGGAAAAGTCTTTACTTAACTTAGCCAAAATTAATGAATTTAAATTCAAGGTGAGGTACAGAATATATGCAAATGCAGAGAAATAGATCAGTTCATAAGAGGAAGATCTATGATTCTATTTAAGTCTAAGTCTGCCCTCAGGATATAAGTGACAAACACAACTTGGCAGCCACCTGATTTTCTTTTCTTTTGAAAAATATTCCTATTATTGACTGTGGGGCCAAAGGGCCTTTATGATGGCATAACTTCTTTAGTTTCTTAAGACCTTCTTTTCCCCCCTGTGTTAAAATCTCTAATCCTGTTTTCAAGTCTCTGATTCCTGGTGGACTACCCATTTGGTTTCAATTTCTCATGTGATTGTCTGCTTCAAATTGTTAGAACATCTACAAATAAGAAGTGATTGATGCGCTCTGCGCCCACTGAGCCATCAGGCTGGCCCAGGCTGTCTATCTTCATTCACTTCTTCAAGTTCTTTCTGATAACTTTTCCCCTTATTTCCTCCAGAAAAGGATTTTCAAGAAAAGTATTATTAAAGCCTTATTTATGCCCCTAAATTAGTAAGATTTATTGCTTGTTAATGTCATCATCCCTGGACATGGGTGCCTGGACAAGATGACTTGTCACCGAGACTTTCAGATGATTTAGAAAAAAACAAACAAAACAAAAAAAAAAAACTAAAAAAAACCAAAAAACAAAAAACAAACCTTCTCTCCAAAGCCGCTATCCTTCTAACTGTTCAATGATTTTTTTTTTTTTTTCAGATAGAGAGGTTAATTCCCTGTAAGTATCCATCAATGGAAAAGATTGAGGAAAAAGGGTGTACTGTTGAGATTTTTCCTGTTAATGAATTACATTGCTTTAGGACTAGGAATATTTTAGATGCAAGTTTCAAATTTATAAAGAGTAGCAGAAAACTCAAGTTTCTATTCAGATTGAACAGTGTCTTTATTTTAATTTGAATATTCTTGATAGAACTCATACATTAGCTTTAAAATTTTTATTTAAACTAAAAAAAAAATAATTACCTTACATGAGCAGTTTACTCATTCCCTCCCTTCCCTCGGCAACCGCCAATCTGTTCTTTTTATCTATGAGCTTGGTTTACAAATACACCTACATGTGTATATTAATTTCACGTATAGAAGAGATCATACATTATTGTCTTTCTCTGTCTGACTTATTTTTATTTCTCTGCTTCATGTTCATTTTTTAATAGGATTAGTACAACAGTCTGCCAAGTGTTTGGCTAGTCCCTGGTTTCTCCCTCCTCCAAACCATCCTCTAAATAGTAACCAGAGTGATCTTGCTAAAACAAAAATATCATCAGGTAGTTCTCCTATTTAAGTCATTATATTACTCTTAGATGATTCAACTCATGTTAAGAGTAATGCAGGGGTATATCTGATCTACCCTCTCCTTCTTGTTTTTAATTCTGGGGTCTAGTCTTCTTTACTTCCTCAATTATACCATGCTATTCATCTCCAGGCCTTTACATGTGTACTTTGAAGCAGAGAAATAAAAATAAGTCAGACAGAGAAAGACAATCATGTATGATCTCTCCTACATGTGTAGTTAATATACACATGTAGGTGTATTTGTAAACCAAGCTCATAGGTACAAAGACCACCTTCTTCTTTCAAATAACCTCCCAACTCCCACAGAATTAAATCCTCACCAGGTCTCCCCACAAGGTCCCAGTGCACCATCCTACTCAGCTCCTCAGCGAAACTCCTGAGTAACTCTGTCCCTGGAACTGCAGTGGGAGAGGAAGGGGACAGGACACTGCGCATGTGGAACTGTAAATTCAGACCACTACTTCTGGAGACTCAGGCCAAAGAAAACATCTTTAAAGATCAGCATATGCTTGCAAATTACTGACAAATACCTGTGGTAGGAATCTATGAATATGCAGCAATGCTAATAGCACCAAGCATAGGAAATATTTAGATGCATTAGTTAACCCTGACACAAAGGCAAATCCTCAACATAAGGCAAGAAACTAGATAAAACATTTACTGAAAATGACCACATTTTCTATATGGCTTTTCTTTTTAAAAAATCCAGATGGATTTGGAACTGGAATTATAGATAATGCCACATAAGCATCCCTAATGTTGTCAGCTCCACTGGGATGAAGAGTCTGACCCCAACCCCTCAGTTGGTCAATTAGGACTAAAATCCTCTTGAAAGCTCCCTTAAGACTCCATCGTTACCTAATGTCAATTGTTCAATTACAAATCAGGTTTCAAATATCTCTAAATTCTGCACATTAAAGAGGTAAGTGGAAAAAAATTTGAGAGATGGAGAAGGACCAGATCAATTTGGACTTTGATTAAACTACACATAATTAACACAGAACAGATGCTTCCCAATTAATTGTGCTGGCTTTAGACCCAGAAAAATCTTTACTGATTTTTCTTGGACAGAACTTGGCAAGAGGGAGGGTCCAATAGAACCAACACATATTCTCAATCATTCATAATAATATTGTTAGTGTTGTTGTTTAGTTGCTAAGAAGTGTCCGACTCTTTTTGTAAGCCCATGGACTGACTGCAGCCCAGCAGGCTCCTCTGTCCATGGGGTTTTCCAGGCAAGAATACTAGAGTGGGTTGCCATTTCCTGCTTGCCCCTGTGCATATTACAGGATTAACTGCTACATAAAAATATTTAAACAGAGGTTGATGCTTTATTCTCAGAGTTCAAGATTTAAACAAATAATATTGATCAGGACTGATGGAAAATGAATGAGTACTAAGTTAGATATGAAACAAAATCTATCAATCTATCCAAAGAAATAATACCATATATGTGTGTGTGTGTATAAATCTGGCAAATACTTTATATATAAATCTTTACTCACAAATCTAAATGCAAAATACTCTAGGGTATTCAAAAAACACTGATACAGGAATATAACCTTAAAACCATAGAAAACATCACATACACATTTTCTCATAGTGAATAAAAAGGGTCCTACAAAGACCCTGAAAGAATAGTATTTACTAGAAAAAGAGACCAAATCTCTGTGTAAAAAACAACTTCAAAGGGAATACAGGTTTTATAAGAGCAGTACAATTATGAGTATGTAGTCATTAGGATGCAAACTATATTTAGCTTCTAGTTTTAAAAAAATCTAATGAATTCATCCTCTCCCAGGTCGGAAAGTGTTCAATATGCTACTGGGGAAGAACAGATAAATAGCTCCAGAAAGAATGAAGAGATTGGGCCAAAGAGGAAATGACACTCAGCTGTGGATGTGTCTGGTAGTAAAAGCAAAGTCCGATGCTATGAAGACAATACTGTGTGGGAACCTGGAAAACAGGTCCATGGATCAAAGTAAATTGGACATGATCAAGTAGGTCGACATCTTAGGAATCAGTGAATTAAAATGAACAGGAGTGGGCAAATTTAATTCAGATGACCATGATATCTACTACTGTGGGCAAGAAATGACTCTGATGCTGGGAAGGATTGAGGGCAGGAGAAGAAGAGGATACAGAGGACCACCAACTCAATGGACGTGAGTTTGCGCAAACCCTAGGCAATCATGAAGGACAGGAAATTCTGGCATGTTGCTGTCCATAGGGTCACAAAGAGTTGGACATGACTTAGTGACTAAACAACAACGAACAACAATCCTTATAAATTTAGAATTTCTGTTTCTGTATATTTACAAATGCCAAAAGTGATATTGTTTCCTAACAAGGATATAATCATAGTTTGTTTTTAAAAACATGGTGATTTCATTTCCTGGATTGGTAAATGCTCATTAGAGATGATGTAAATATTTTCCATATGAAGAAAGCAGAAAAATGACAAGAACTGAAATTTAATTGGAAAGGTGGATAAAAGATGTATAATCTGTCCATCTAACCAAGCATACCCCCACACAAACTAGTTTAATGTATGTCTAAATATTCATAGTAGATACATCAAGAAGGTAGGAAGTAAGGCTTATTTTGATTATTTATATTTTCACAATTCCCTACAATTCAGCTCTATCATAGTGCTTAATATCTATTAAGTTATCATCTCTGTGATTTTATGTTCAGTTCTGTCATTCATCTTATAAAGATAATAGCCCCCATGAGATAATAGAAATCCAAATATATGAGAAAATCCAAGAAAAATAACTTGTCAAAGTACTTAGCACTAAGCATAAAATATTTATGATATTAATAGATCACTGTATACATATATAATTAACCTTATAATGATAACAGATATCATACAACAAGGATTTGAGTACTTTAGCAACCAACAAAGTTAACTTAACAGCAAACACTAAAATTAGATGACTTCTGCTTGGTCAGACTCTGGGAGATAAGGAAGCGCAGGGGCTGCACAGAGTCAGACACGACTTGGGAACCGAGCGACAACAACGACTGCTCATCAATTTGTCCATCAGACAGAATAGCCAGTACATGTCCACCAGACAACTATTCAGTCATTCAAACCGCTGACATAATGCCACTGAAAGAACTTCAGCAAAATTCCAATGTAAAACGTGCACCTCTAAAGTAGCAACTTACAAAGAACCTGATTCTCGGACACAGCTAAGCTTTAGGAGCTGTCACCCCTCTGGGCTCTCCAATTCCTAGCACCTCTCAAGGCTAAACCATGAGTTTCTCTATATAAATATTGACTCACAAAGAAACCAATTTCTTTCCTGAAACTTTCACACTGAAGTTGGAGACCAAATTCTCTTCCTCATTAAGTGTATCATTAAGGTAAGCTAATGGGAAATAGTATTCATTTATTACTTATTCAACAATTCTTTACTAAGCATTTACTATGTACTAGCTATTACGCCAGGCAGAGTAAAGAAGGCAGACTAAACTGCACTATAACAGATATTAGACTTAATGTGGGATACACAGAAGAAAAGAGAAATTTATAGCATGGTGAGATAAACATTATGGAAGGGGAGGTGCAGGCTGCCGTATAGGGAGCCCCTGGATCTGGGAAAGGGACAAAGAAGGTTTTCCTAAAGGAAGTGATGTTTACATAGAGACCTAAAAATTTGTTGAAATTAAGTGAAGAAAGGCAGAGAATTATAAAACAGTATGTGCATATGCCTGGAGTAAAGACACTGTCTGAACCCAAAGAGAAACCAGCTGGCAAGGGAGACTGGGGGATGAAACAGAGGTCAGCATTCTGGGGCACAGGCCAGGGAGGGGCTGAGGAAAGGGTCACCAGGTGGACGTGGGGGCAGTGAGCAAACAATTATGCATACATAGAAAATTACTTTTAAAAATGGATGTTAGCCCTTGCAAACCAAGCTTTAGAAAAGACATTACCTTTGGCGGAATGGAAAAGGACTAGCTTGATAAGCAAGGAAAAAGAGGTCTAACTCCACCACCAGCCACAGACAAGATGGTCACATGGAGGGATGAATGAAGGACTATTCATCTTTTTGCTCATTAAAATGAAATTAGATGAGAATATGTTATGGTGCAGTTTTCTAGGACTAACTCTAATGTATTATTTCTTAAGAAATTGGGGGGAATGATAGGATTTCTTAAATTCTGGTGGTAAAAAGTGTGGTGCATGTTTTTGTACTTTTCTGTATGAATAAAGTAGCTTGTATTTTTAAAAAGAACACATTCTGCCAATTTAGCATGTTTGAACTCCCTCTAGATTAGTGGATTCCAAATTTTAATGGGTCACAGATTCCTTTGAGAAATTGAAGAAAGATATATATTTTTTTCTCTACAACACCTCCCCTCAACAAAACAAAAAGTCATAGTTACACTGAACATGCAAGTTCACAAATGTTTATATAATTTCAGAGAGTTCATGGACCAGCCCATTTAGAAACATCCTATGGGTCCATGTATCCCAGAAATAGTGGGTAGGGACTCAGTAAACAATATACATCTTTTAAGCAAGGCTAAATGGGAACTGTACAACTCAGGGACCTCAAACAGGGGCTCTGTGACTATCTAGAAGGGTGAGGTTGGGAGGGAGATGAGGGAGGTTTGAGAGCGAGGGGACATGGGTGTCACTATGGCTGATTCTTGTTGATGTTTGACAGAGAACAACAAAATTCTGTAATGTGATTATCCTTCAGTTAAAAAATAAATAAAGTGGCAAAAGAAACCAAGGCTAAATAAATACCTTCAATGTACTGTATAATATTTGACAGAAAGATGGCTGTGCATTTATGGAATTGACTGAAATAAATACTCAAATATACCTTGTAATGTAAGAAGCATGGTTTCACTATGTCCATTTCTATACCGACTCAAAGGACATGAGTTTGAGCAAGCTCCAGGAGTTGGTGATGGACAGGGAAGCCTGGCGTGCTGCAGTCCATGGGGTCACAAAGAGTCAGACATAACTGAGCAACTGAACTGAACTGATTTGTATACTAAGGATATAGATACATGGCAAAACTTTCTAAACTTTAAGATAACAAAAGATATAAAAGAAACTATGTTTTTGTATATAGGAAATATACAAGAGAAGTATGTGCTAATCTATTTTTCCTCTGAGTCTCAGAGTAGTCAAACAATATCACTCTTCCTTCTACTTTAGCAGAGAGGTGAACAAAAGAAAAGAGAAAAGGGTAAGGATCTTCCTGTCTATTTTGAGTGAAATTACATAAAGACCTAAGATATTATGAGTTTGTATCTGAACAAGAGTTGGAAATATGAGGTGTGTTATGGGAGAAGAAAATAGATAAAAATATACTAATTAGGCAAATAAACAATAAAAAGTAGAATGGCTAATCATGGTTAAAAAAATCATGGATTTAGCTGTATTAAAAGGGCATATTTGAGGATGAATGCATAAAGATACATCTCATATTATACCAGTCAATATAGTACGTGGATCACAGGAAGCAGATAAGATGCAAACATCATGAGAAAAAAAAAAGTCCAGAGCGATGCTAAATTCCGTTTACCTGACACTAAAAACATTTACAGGCTTTCCAAGTGGTGTTAGTGGTAAAGAACGTGTCTGCCAAAGCAGGAGACATAAGAGACTTGGATTCGAACCTTGGGTTGGGAAGATCCCCTGGAGGAAGGCATGGCAACCCACTCCAGTATTCTTGCCTAGAGAATCCCCATGGAGAGAGGAGTCTGGCAGCCTACAGTCCACAAAGAGTTGGAAACTATCGAAGTGACTTAGCATGCACAGAAACATCTACTTCTCCTTCATTGACTACACAGAAGCCTTTGACTCTGTGGATCACAACAAACTGTAGAAAATTATTAAAGAGATGGGAATACCAGACCACCTTACCTATCTTCTGAGAAACCTGCATGCAGGTCAGTTAGAACTGGACATGGAACACAATGGATTGGTTCAAAACTGGGAAACGGGTATATCAAGGCTGTCTATTGTCACCCTGGTTATTTAACTTCCAGGCAGAGTACATCATGTGAAACGTCAGGCTGGATGAATCACAAGCTGGACAAGATTGCCGGGAGAAATCTCAACAACCTCAGATATGCAGGTGATGCCACTCTAATGGTAGAATGTGAACAGAAACTAAAGAGCCTCGTGATGAAGGTGAGAGAGGAGAGTGAAAAAGCTGGCTTGAAAGTCAACATTCAAAAAATTAAGATCATGGCATCTGGTCCCACCACTTTCTGGCAAATAGATGTGGAAAAAGTGACAGATTTCATATTCTTGGGCTCCAAAATCACTGTGGATGGATGAAATTAAAAGATGCTTGATTCTAGGAAGTAAAGTTACAACAAATGTAGACAAGATATTAAAAAGAAGAGACATCACTTTGCCGATAAAAGTCTGATTGGTCAAAGCTGTGGTTTTTCCAGTAGTCTATAAGGATGCGAGAGCTGGACCTAAAGAAAGATGAGCACTGAAGAACTGATGCTACTGAATCTGTGGTGCTGGAGAGCACTCTTGAGAGTCCCTTGGACTGCAAGGAGATCAAACCAATCAATCCCAAAGGAAACTGATTCTGAATATTCTTTGGAAGAATGGATGCTAAAGTGGAAGCTCCTATATTTTGGCCACTTCATAAAAAGAGCTGACTCATTGGAAAAGACCGTATTGCTGGGAAAGACTGAAGGCAAAGGAGAAGAGGGTGAAAGAGGATGAGATGGTTAGATAGCATTACCAACTCGGATATGAATTTGAGCAAACTCTGGAAAACAATAAATTACAGAGAAGCCTGACATGCTGCAGTCCATGGGGTAAAAAAGAGTCGGACATGACTTAGCGGCTGAACAACGACAATTATCTAGCCTCATCCTGCACCAGTGCAATATTTGAGCCTGTTAAAGAATGGCTGTCGCATGAACTTGCTTTGGTGAATGAAATTTCTTTTGAGGTTGTATTAATATTACCTTACTCATTGTTAAAATGTAGATTTTTCTCTCCTGTTTTCTTCTAAACGATTTTTAGTTTACTTTTACATTTGTGTCATTTTGAATTAATTTTCTATAATATATGAAATATAGGTCAACATTTTTTTTTTGCATGTGAGTGTACAACTGTTGCAGCATCATTTGCTGGAAGATTATCTCTTCTCTATTATCTTTGTGATAAATCTCTTAAATATTTTTTTTCTGGGCTTTCTATTCTATTCCATTGATTGATGTATCTGTCTTTTCACCAACACCACACTGTTTTGACTAATGCAGGTTTATAATAGATCTTAAAGTCAGGCAATGTAGGTCTTTCATTATTTACAAAATATTTTGGATTTTCTCACTTTTTTAACTCATCTATATGTATTTTAAATTAACTTATCAATATCTCAAAAAGGTCATTTAAAATTTTGATTGGGATTATGTTGACTCTCTAGATCAAAATGGAGAGAACTTAAATCTTAATGAAATTGAGTATTTCCAACCACAAATATAGTATCTCTCCATTTATTTAGGGCTTCTTTGATTACTTTTATCAATATTTTATAGCTTTCAGCACCCAATCCTGAATATCTTTTGTTAGAATTAGACTTAAGTATTTCATTTTATTTGACACTATTGTAAATTTTATGACATATATGATTCATATAATACACATGTAAAGTATGATACATATATCACATATATAAAATACACAATATTGGATACAATATGTGTAATATATAAGTATATATAATTTAAATTTTGTATTCCAGTTATTTAATATTAGGGCAAGAAACACAATTGATCTTTGTATGTTGACTTTGCAGCTACAACTCTGCCAAACTAATTTGTCAGTTCTAAGAACTTCTTTGTAGACATGTGCAGATTGTCTATGCAGATAATTAAGTCTTCTATGAATAGACTATTTTACTACTTATTTTCCAACCATTACACATTTTCTTTTTTTCTTACTTTACAACACAGGCTAGAATTTCTGGTAGGATGTCAAATAGAGTAGTGAGAGAAGACATCATTGCCCTGCTCTCTATATTAGAGGGAAAGCATTCTTTATTTTGGGGGGCTCCAAAATCACTGCAGATGGTGATGCAGCCATGAAACTAGAAGACACTTGCTCCTTGGAACAAAAGCTATGACCAACCGAGACAGCATATTAAAAAGTCAAAGCGATGGTTTTTCCAGTAGTCATGTATGGATGAGAGAGTTAGACTATAAAGAAAACTGAGCATCAAAAAATTGATGTTTTTGAACTGTGGTGTTGGAGAAGACTCTTGAGAGTCCCTTGAACTGCAAGGAGATCCAACCAGTCTATCCTAAAGGAAATCAGTCCTGAATATTCATTGGAAGGACTGATGCTGAAGCTGAAACTCCAATACTTTGGCCACCTGATGTGAAGAACTGATTTATTTGAAAAGACCCTGTTGCTGGGAAAGATTGAAGGTGGGAGCAGAAGGGGATAGCAGAGGATGAGATGGTTGGATGGCATCACTGACTCAATGGACATGAGTTTGAGTAAACTCCAGGAGTTGGTGCTGGATAGGGAGGCCTGGTGTGCTGCAGTCCATGGGGTCACAAAGAGTTGGACACGACTCAGCAACTGAACGGAACTGAATGGATTCAGTCTTTCAACATTAACTATGATGTTGCTTAATGTATGTTTGCAAATGCCTTTATCAGGTTAAGGAAATTTCTTTATGTTCCCAGTTTGCTATGAGTTTTCATGGTGAAATGGATGTAGAATTGTTTATCATAGCAACAGCCCCTAGCATGCCCTGACTAACACAACATTTAAACTAGGTCATCTGAGATGATGGCAGAAGCACAGATAATAGAAGAGAGGCAGAGATAAAGATGTATGTGTAGTATATAGAAGGAAAGAAAATCTATAGGCTGAGTTAACTCTTTTTTTAGGGCCTTGGGGTTCTGGGGGAAGAAGCAGGAACCTTATCATTATAAACCAAAATATAAGTCAAAGACTAACAGAGTCAATAAAATCATATTAACTATTAGTTACAATAAATGTAAAGGATATATACTATCCTATATAAGACAGCACAGAGATTTACAGTAAAGCTACATGCACTGTAGCTTTACTAAAGACACTAAATACACTGCCTTGAAAATTGAAATGAGGTAAGAACAAATCACCCAGCAAAACTGATTTAGTGTGAGTAGTGAGTTACTGAATTCCTCCTGATTTGCAGCATCTTGGACAGATCTCGTTCTCAAGTGGTTAACTGGCCCTAGCATCAAGGGTTACAAGGATATATACCATAGGACACCAAAGAATTGTTAAAACCCAAAACATAACTAAGAGCCTCTATTGGAGGGAAAGTCCCTTCAACAGAATGTATCATCTTGATCAAAATACCATTGTGAACTTCTGCCGTGGCAACAGCTTCAATGCTAAGACACTACCACCCACATCCACATGTCTCAGCGGATGTTCTGCCAAGATGTCTGCTTGTCATTTGCTGTGTCTATACAATGCCAAACACTCAGGTGAAAAGTGGAGGATTCAGTAAGTGTTTCTAAACATCCAGACGTTTGGCACCAAGGAAGTACAATATCCTGGCGCATGACAATGTTTCTCACTTTTTCATCTGGCTGTTTGGCGTCACATACCACAAGCTATTGTGCAAATGCTTAGACTAAAAAAATAGCACTGTCACAAATTAGCACATTTTTCTTCCTAAAGTATAGGATAATCTTAGCCTTGAAATGGGCTTTGGAAGACATTTAATGTAACTTCCCTCCTGATGTTATTTGTGGTATCTTTGTAAGTAAACCAAGGGAACTCCAAAAACCCTGTTTGGTGTCTGGAAAGATTAACTTTCAATGTCTGATTTTAGGTTACAGGCATACATGCAGTTTCATTCAAAAAGCATTCTGGGGGTGATTCCTTTGATCCAGGCCCTGAGTGAAAAAAGACAAATAAAGCATGTTCTCACGGGCATATGAGGAGCTCCTCATATGTAGCTTACCTCGGTCCTGTGGAGAGAAATAAAGCAGTGACAGGGGAAATGGAGAGAAAGGCACCACCAGTGGTGGTAATTAAGACACTGAGTCATGGAGACTTGATGACTGATAAACCTTGATGGCTTGAATGTCTGTTAGTATTAGGCATATGATTGGAACAGTACCAACTTCCCCCATTTAATCTTCATAAAACTCTTAACATATAGTTATCTTTATTTCTGTTTTACTACAGTTTAGAGGGATTGAGTGACATTTCCAAAATATCATAATATTCGAAAATTCAGAGGCTGGTTTGCAAAACAGGATCTTCTGCATCTGAACTGCTTTGCTTCCCTTCAAATTTTACAACAAAGCTCAAGTTCTCAGTACCTTGATCTTGCTATCCAAGGAGATAAGCAGACCCTGGAGAAGGCTTGGATCCCAAGACACTTGGAGATTTTTCTAGATGGAATATAAATTACTCAAGAAAGCCAAACAGCCAAAAGAAATAATACATAAAAAGAATGATAGACACTAAAAGGTAGAAGAGAACTATAGACATAGATGTTATGAGCGATAGTCAGATTAAATAGAACTGGACTGTTTCCCTAACCAAAGAGTCCATTTCTCATCTTTTGAGTGTCAGATAAAAATACATCTGGACTTAGTAGGAGAAATTTTATTCAAAGAGACTATTTCAATAGGAAAAGTGTGTGTGTGTGTGTGTGTGTGTGTGCGTGTGTGACTAACCCTAAGGCACAGAAAGCCTGGCTGGGCAGTATTTCCTAGATTTCTGATTTCTCAGATTTCTCATTTTGTTCTTCATAGAGTAAACTTTTTCAAGTGGAGATTCTAAAACCTTACCTCCAACCTGCTAAAAGACTCAATGAACCACACTCTTGAATTTCTTGGAAAGCTTAGAATGTAAATAATTTCACTGTGGACAGTGGTTTATTTCATCTTCATGTTTCTGGTAAGAAATATGTGGTTTCTTTGGCCAAGGGGAGTCTTGCTTTAAGTACCCCCAGTTTAATGAAATCTATGATTTTACCGCTGATAAGAATAAATCTTACCCCCATTAGAAATTTTTAAAACTGAGACTACAGCTACTAAGTAAAATTTCAATTCTAAAAATGCATGGTTTATTCTATAATTTGAGTAAAGAGAAAGATGCAACAAAACATAGATTTCATTTATTTTGCTATTACTTTTTGTTGCTATTTTAGAGGAGTTTTAAAAAGACAAACAACTTGAAGAATGGTTTATGATCTCTTTAATTTACCTCCTTCTTCCCTTTATTGGGGATATTTACTTATAATTTCTCCTTATTTCTAACATTACCATGTATAATTGCTAATTATAGTATAAAATTCCTCTTATAGGATTGAATTACATACCCAAAGAAGGTGAGATAATCTTTAGGGACTGCAGCAGGTGAGTCATTTTGGATTATGCTGGTCTTACGAGTGCAATATGCGAGCTGTAATGAAACATATGATGGTCTGGATAATTTAATGCAATATACCCAATGCCATCATATATGTCCCAGAGGTGAAGGCTTGGAATATTCAAAGTTTAAGAAGAGAAATTGAATAATCTTTTTTTATATCCAAAAATCTTTGATGAGAGTGAGTGTCTGGATTATTGGCAACAATTTTAACTTCTTGGGTTTGTAGAAAATAAAAAAGAGAAGAAAGTAAACTGTCACAATGTGGTCATGGGTAAAACTACTGACAATGATTTGGAACTGATTAAAATTCCGGAGAAGAAATAAATAACATCTATAAATAGTATGATGTTTTTCTTCTGCAATTAGAAAACTATTGAAAAGTTCATTTCCTATAGTGCATCATATATTCCTCCTGAGACTGATGCCAAGTGAATCTCACTTATTGTTCTGACTGTTAAAACCTATCATTTATAAAAAGAAAACCATGCCTGAAGTTGATCAAGAGTGAATAGCTGTCACCTAGAAAACAAATATAATTCCCACCACTATTGTATACTTTATTTTATGAGGAATTGGATCCATTTTAATTGTTGGGTGAGATGGGAATGCAGTAAACAATGCTATAAGTCTCTGAAATTCACCCTACGGTAATAGTGCTTTAAGCATTTAGGCAGGCAACTGGAATTCATGCAAACAGAACTGAGAGGATGCACTACCATACAATTCTATAAGGATCATGAACACAACAGGGGGAGGAAATTGGCTACTCAGCACTGGTACTGCTCTATGTCTCATCTAATTGTACATAGCGTAGGTTAGGCTGAGCTAAGGACATCTCCTGCTGTGTCAAAAATAGATCACAGTGCCTGAAGTTGATAATAATTGACAAAGAAAAAAAAACACCTGTGCTGCAAATGACAAGATGCCTCAGAGGATTATCTAATTTACTATCTTGTAAAGACTGGGTTTTATCACGACTATCAAATGGAAGGCAGGGGCTGAGGGGAGTAAGAGAACTAAGACAGTTAACTGAAATCGCAAGACACATAGACCAGTCAACAAGGACAAAATCGGGGGAATCACATGGATAATTCAAGGACAAAAGGATGTCCTTCCTTAAAACTTTATATTTTCAGTTTAGAGCTTTATGCAAGTATGTGTGTTTGTGTGTAAGACTGTTTTGAAACCACCTTAATATTAATGGTAATGAAGCCAATACTGTTTTCACCATGGCTTTGTTCAGATGAGAAAATACTCAATAGATTTGTGCAATGAAGTAAAAAGAATATTGTCTTAGGATTTAGGGAACCTGGCTTTATAGCTTACTTACTGTGTACGTTGGCCAAGTCACTTACATTCAAAAATTTTTTTCTGCTATGTACTCACCAACATCATCCTTTTATTTACTTGACCTGGAAGCGAGATATTTACACAGGTGTCATCTGATATTGGGTTATAACCAAATCCTGCCAGATAGTTGATTTTAAGTATCTTCAACTATATAGTATAAAACTGCCCTTCTCTCTAACAATCTGGACTTTCATTACAAAAGAGAAATTCAGATGTTAGATTGCTTGATCAGATGGTAGTTCCATTCTTTATCTTCTGCGGAACTTTCACACTGTTTTCCATAATGGCTGTGCCAATTTACATTCCCACTGACAGTGTTCAAGTGTTCCTTAAAATCTGCAATCTTTTCAACCAATTCACCAACTCAATGGATATGAGTTTCAGCAAGCTCCGGGAGTTGCTGATGGACAGGAAAGACTGGTGTCCTGCAGTCCACAGGGTCGCAAAGAGTCGGACACAACTGAGCAATTGAACTTTAAACACTTGCTATCTTTTGATTTTTTAATAATAGCCATCCTTACTAGTGTGAGGTGATATCTCCTGGTTTTGTGGTTTAGGTTAGCATTTCCTGATGATTAGTGATTTTAAGCATCTTTTCATGTATTTGCTGGCCACTTATATGCCTTCTTTGGAAGAATATCTACACAGGTTCTTTGCCAATTTTTAAAAATCATGTTATTTGGATTTTTTCTTTACTATTAAGTCATATAAATTCCTTATGCATTTTGGATATTAATCACTCATCCAATATATGGTTTGTAAATATTTTCTTTCATTCCATATGCTACCTTTTTATTTTACTGATTATTTCCTTTGCAATGAATAGCTTTTAGTTTGATGTTGTCACACTTGTTTATTTGTGCTTTTATTGACTCTGCCTTTGGTGTAAAATTAAAAAATTAATTACCAAGATCAAAGTCAAGAAGCTTTTCTCGTATTTTAGGAGTTTTACAGTCTCAGATCTTACATTTTTTATCCATTTTGAGTTGATTTAGCATTTGGTGTAAGGCAAGGGTCTAGCTTCATTCTTTGCATGTGGATATTCAGTTTCTTCAACAACATTTATCAAGGAAACTGTCTTTTACCCATGTGTGTTCTTAATTATTTTATCAGAAAATTAGCTGACTGCATGTGTGGGCTTTAAATTCTATTCTATTGGTCTATGTGTCTGTTTCATATCAGTATCATATTCTTGATTACTATAGCTTAATAATATAATTTGAAATTAGAAAGTATGCTACCATATGATCCAGCAATCCCAGTTTCATTTATGCATTCAAAAGAAGTAAAATAACTTAAAGAGATGTCTGCATACCTATATTGATTGCAATGACAACAACTAAGTGTCTGTTGACAAAGGAATAGAAGAAGAAAATCTAAGTTCCTAATACAAACTCGCCCAACAATCCTTATGATAAGACCTCTCTGACTCTAAGGATCTTCCTCTTGTGTGCTCCTTACAAAAGATCACACTGAAGCTTACCAAAATCCCACTTTTGACCAATCTGGCTTTAGAGCTTTGGAACCCAAAAGCACTCCATTTATGGACCCTAATGAAGACATTTGTCCCAGGTTCTAGTATGCTCTTTCTGTCTGTATTGACCTTCCAGCGACTGTCCCTCAAGGCAAGCTGTGCACCTCCTCCAGGACCTGAGAGTGATAAACTCGGTTTCATATTTTCTTGCAGCCTGTTGTTGAACTGTGGCTCACCATCAATTCCTGGGGGCTTCTACATAACAAATGTTAACTGAAAGAGGCCACAACAATATAAAAAG
Source organism: Odocoileus virginianus (assembly GCF_023699985.2). Classification (NCBI taxonomy): domain Eukaryota; kingdom Metazoa; phylum Chordata; class Mammalia; order Artiodactyla; family Cervidae; genus Odocoileus; species Odocoileus virginianus. Next base: position 6,268,127 of record NC_069691.1, read on the forward strand.
AAGTATTATTCAGCCTTATAAGAGAAGGAAATCCTATCATTTGTGACAACACAGAACATAAGTGAACCTGGAGGAGATAAGTGAGGTAAACCAAACAGAAAAAGATAGATAAGGTATAATCTCACCCAGTTTCCTCCTCAGTCAGGCTCTTCCATAAGCCTCTTATCCTCTTCCATCAGAGGGAAGACAGAATTAAACCAGAATCACAGAAAACTAACCAATCTGATCACATGAACCACAGTCTTGTCTAACTCAATGAAACTATGAGCCATGCCACGTAGGGCCACCCAAGATGGACGGGTCACGGTGAAGAGTGATGACAAAACGTGGTCCACCAGAGAAGGGAATCGCAAACCACTTCAGGATTCTTGCCTTGAGCACCCCATGAACAGTATGAAAAGGCAAAAAGATAGGACCCTGAAAGATGAAATTCTCAGGTCGGTAGGTTCCCAGTATGCTACTGGAGAAGAATGGAGAAATACTCCGGAAAAAATGAAGAGACGGAGCCAAAGCTAAAACAACACCCAGTTGTGGATGTGACTGGTGATGGAAGTAAAGTGCGATGGCGTAAAGGGCAATATTGCATAGGAACCTTGGATGTAGGGTCCATGAATCAAGGCAAATTGAAAGTGGTCAAACAGGAGATGGCAAGAGTGAACATTGACATTTTAGGAATCAGTGAACTAAAATGGACTGGAATGGGGGAATTTAACTCAGATGACAATTATATCTACTACTGTGGGCAAGAATCCCTTAGAAGAAATGGAGTAGCCATCATAGTCAACAAAAGAGTCTGAAATGCAGTACTTGGATGCAATCTCAAAAATGATAGAATGATCTCTGTTCGTTTCCAAGACAAACCATTCAATATCAGAGTAATCAAAGTCTATGCCCCGACTAACAATGCTGAAGAAGCTGAAGTTGAATGCTTTTATGAAGACCTACAAGACCTTCTTAAAGCATCTGCCTACAATGCAGGAGACCCGGGTTCGATCCCTGGGTTGGGAAGATCCCCTGGAGAAGGAAATGGCAGCCCACTCCAGTATTCTTGCCTGGAAAATCCCATGGACTGAGGAGCCTGGTAGGCTACAGTCCATGGGGTCACAAAGAGTGGGACATGACTGAGCGACTTCACTTTCACTTTCACAAGACCTTCTAGAACTAACATCCAAACAAATAAAATGTCCTTTTTGTTATAGGGGACTGGAATGCAAATGTAGGAAATCAAGAAATACCTGGTGTAACAGGGAAATTTGGCCTTGGAGTACACAATGAAGCAGGGCAAAGGCTAGCAGAGTTCTGCCAAGAGAATGCACTGTTCATTGCAAACACTCTCTTCCAACAACACAAGAAACGATGCTACATAGTTGGAGAAGCTCTATACAGTCAACAAAAACTAGACCAGGAGCTGACTGTGGTTCAGATTATGAACTCCTTATTGCCAAAATCAGATGTAAATTGAAGAAAGTAGGGTAAACCACTAGACCATTCACATATGACCTAAATCAAATCCCTTAGGACAATACAATGGAAATGACAAATAGACTCAAGGGATTAGATCTGATACACAGAGTGCTGAAGAACTATGGACGGAGATTCGTGACATTGTACAGGATTCAGTGATCAAGATCATCGCCAAGAAAAAGAAATGCAAAAAGGCAAAATGGTTGTCTGAGGAGGCCTTACAAACAGCTGAGAAAAGAAAAGAAGTGAAATAAAAAGGAAAAAGGGAAAAATACACCCATTTGAATGCATAGTTCCAAAGAATATCAAGGAGAGATAAGAGAGCCTTCCTTAACAATCAATGCAAAGAAATAGAGGAAAACAATAGAATGGGATAGAGTAGAGATCTCTTCAAGAAAATTAGAGATACCAACGGAATATTTCATGCAAAGATGGGCACAATAAAGTACAGAAATAGTATGGACCTAATAGAAGCAGAAGATATTAAGAAGAGGTGGCAAGAATACACAGAAGAACTATATAGAAATATCTTCACGACCCAGATAACCATGATGGTGTGATCACTCACCTAGAGTCAGACATCCTGGAATGCAAAGTCAAGTGGGCCTTAGGAAGCATCACTACAAACAAAGCTAGTGGACGTGATGGAATTCCAGTTGAGCTATTTCAAATCCTAAAAGAAGATGCTGTGAAAGTGCTGCACTCAATAAGCCAGCAAATTTGGAAAACTCAGCAGTGGCCATGGGGCTGGAAAAGGTCAGTTTTCATGCTAATCCCAAAGAAAGGCAATGCCAAAGAATGCTCAAACTATTGCACATTGCACTCACCTCACACGCTAGTAAAGCAATGCTCAAAATTTTCCAAGTGAGGCTTCAACAGTACATGGACCATGAACTTCCAGATGTTCAAGCTGGATTTAGAAAAAGCAGAGGAACAAGAGATCAAATTGCCAACATCTGCTGGATCATCGAAAAAGCAAGAGGGTTCCAGAAAAACATCTATTTCTGCTTTTTTGCCTATGCCAAAGCCTTTGACTGTGTAGATCACAACAAATTGGAAAATTCTCAAAGAGATGGGAATACCAGACCACCTGACCTGCCTCTGAGAATGTGTATGCCGGTCAAGAAGCAACTTGAACAGAAGAACTTGAACAGAAGAACTGGACATGGAACAACAGATTGGTTCCACATAGGAAAAGGAATACGTCAAGGTTGTTTACTGTCACTCTGCTTATTTAACTTATATGCAGATTATATCATGAGAAATGCTGGGCTGGATGAAGCATAAGCTGGAATGAAGATTTCTGGGAGATACGTCAATAACCTCAGATATGCAGGTGACACCACCCTTATGGCAGAAAGTGAAGAACTAAAGAGCCTCTTGATGAAAGTGAAAGAGGGGAGTGAAAAAGTTGGCTTAAAACTCAACATTCAGAAAACTAAGATCACAGCATCTGGTCCCATCACTTCATGGCAAATAGATTGGGAAACAGTGGAAACAGTGACAGACTTTATTTTTGGGGGCTCCAAAATTACTTCATATGGTGACTGTAGCCATTAAATTAAAAGACGCTTGCTCCTGGGAACAAAAGCTATAGCCAACCTAGACAGCTTATTAAAAAGCAGAAACATTACTTTGCCATAAAGGCCCATCTAGTCAAAGTTATGGTTTTTCCAGTAGTCATGTATGGATGTGAGAGTTGTACTATAAGAAAAATAAGCATCGAAGAATTGATGCTTTTGAGTTGCAGTGTTGGAGAAGATGCTTAAGAGTCCCTTGGACTGCAAGGAGATCCAACCAGTTTATCCTAAAGGAAATCAGTCCTGAATATTCATCTGAAGGACTGATGCTGAAGCTGAAACTCCAATACTTTAGCCACCTGATGAGAAGAACTAACTCACTGGAAAAGACCCTGTTAGTGGGAAAGATTGAAGGTGGGAGGAGAGGGGATGACAGAAGATGAGATGGTTGGATGGCATCACTGACGCAATGGACATGTGTTTGATTAAACTCCAGGAGTTGGTGATGGAAAGGGAGGCCTGGCGTCCTGCAGTTCATGGGGTCACAAAGAGTCAGACACAGCTGAGTGACCGAACTGAACTGAACACTTATATGTGGTTTATTTTTAAAGGTTGAGCTCAGAATCAGAGGGTGGAATGGTAGTTACCAGAATCTGATGGTAGGGGGTGGGGAAATGTTGGTCCAAGTGTACAAAATTACAATTATGTAGGATGAATAACTATAAACACCTAATATATAACATGATGACTATAGCCAATAATACAGTATTAAATATTCTAAATATGCTAACAGAGGTGTTTTTGTCACACACATGAGTAGATGGCATGTTAACTAGTTCAAGTGCAATAATCATTTTATTATCATAAGTATATGAAGTCATCATGTCTTACACATAAAGTATACACAATTTTATTTTAAAAAAATAAAAAAGAAAAAGCAAGCACAATAAATTTGGGAATAGTTGCCTATTGAAGTGACTGATTAAAATTGTTAAGATATTAATTGAAGAAAATCATCTACTTTTCTCTCTGTAATATCTGTGTATTATTGCACTTACATTGTGATTAATAAATTTTGGTGATAACTCTTGAATTTACCTAGCCTAAGAATTTCTCCTTCACTTTATGTGACACATCATGAGTGGCAGTCTTAATTTTCCTGAGCTGTATATGGATCTAATAAAATAAAATCAACTCCAATATCTTGCATTTGCCTTGTAATAAGCTGGCCTTCATGGGACTGGCACAGACATCATGGAAATGGACCTAAACTAGTTAATAATAAAAATCCATTTTTCCTGAAAACATTAATATACCATTTGGGTACAATTTATTATTTAATATTCATCTTAGACTTAACAGCCAGCTGCCTAAAGTAAAGGTATTGTTACAGTGTCTTCAAAATCTGCCTGCTACTACTGATCAGCAACCTACATACTTAATAATTATTCATCAATTATCCACATATTTGGAAAGTTACTTACTGTATCTGTAAATTAAACTTACCCTCAGAATATAAATGGCTCAAAATATCATTTAAAAATTATACTTATCAAGGTTTTCTTTATTTGATAAATCAAATTTTCAGATGAAATAAAACTACATTAAACTTAAGTACACAGTGTCCTATAAAGTACTGACATTAAGAACGTCTTTCTTATTTGTAACAATTCCTACTTGTTCAGCACAGAAAAATTAAGAAGACATCAGCTAATGGCAAAAAAAGAATAGGATATTATCCTCATACTAATCTTTAATCCTTAACAGCGTCTACTAGTTACTAAAACTGAAGTATTACTCATCTGTATCCCTTACCTGGCCAAAAGACCCATTTATCTCTATCCTAATTAAATTAGGAGAAGTTTAATTAGGATAAATTTAATTAGGATAAATCAGGCAGTAAGCCCCTAATGAGCATTTTTGAACCTCACAGTGAAACCATAGCCTGGTTCTGAGTAAAGAGGGCATTAAGAAAGGCGACGGCATTCAGCAGAGAAGAACCACCATGAGCCTGTAGGGCATTGAGCCCGTGGTAGAGAAAAATCAAGAACTTGGCTAGAATCCTGAGACAGTTCTAGTTAGGGGACCCAATGCTTTTGGCTCTAACAGTGAGTGAGTCCATTAGAGTATTCTCTGACATACTTCTAGGGAATGTTTTCTCAAGATCCATGAGAAAAGTCACATCATAAAAGAAAATGGAATGTAGTTCCCCACTGGCAATCCAATAATGAAGCACCACCTGAAGTTCTAAGAAGAATTGGACTGATGTCTACAAAGTTAAGAATCAGGTGAAGGAGTGATACTAACCTAATACCAGGTACTGACCAGAGAACAGAATGGCTAGTAAGACATCCAAAGAAAGTTAAAAATCACCAAGGAGATGAGAGGCAGCAAGGGTTCTAACAGGAGAGGAAGGAGCCGTGGGAATACGGGGATTTCATTGACTTTTCATGATGTAGATTAGAGTCAAAGCTATTTTAACCATATGCACTTCCTTAAGTACTTGTATATATTGCCATATTTACTTGTCTTGGTTCATTAGATGAAAACAGCAGGAAAGCAGAACTGAATTTTAAAAGTTATCTGAAATACTAAATAAGGGCATTTTGTCAAATCCAGAGACCTTCAAAACTACCTCACTCCCTTAGAAAACTTAGAATGGCAACACTAATATGTGGGACCACCTGTCGTGGATTCTGCCTATTGCTTCTCATTTCCTATAAATTATGCTAAAAAATGTTACTCGCTCAGTCATGTCCAACTCTTTGTGACCCCATGGACTGTAGCCTACCAGGTTCCTGTCTGTCTATGGGATTCTCTGGAGATGGTTGCCATTTCCTTCTCCAGGTGATCTTCCCGACCCAGAGATCAAACCTGGGTCTCCTGCATTGCAGGCAGATTCGTCACTATCTGAGCCACCAGGGTAAGTGGTTCTCATTACCTAGTTGCATTCCAAAGAGTGAATAAAACTCTGAACAAGTCACTCCAAGATGCAGCAGCTTGACAAGCTCTTGCTACTGTCTGAGCAGTAAAAAAGTTGCTCAGAGAAGCCCAGCATCCATCAAGAAGCTCCTTCTTCAGACAGATGGAGCAAGCCAAGAACCCATGAACTGGTTTGAAGTCCTTCCCTCTCTTGGGCTCCAGAAGAGTTAACATCAACTTACTTTCAAAGAAGCCAGAGGTCTGTAACTGTTCTCTGTAGCTTTGCAAATACCCTTTTGGGTAAAGTAACATTCTGACAAGGAGGAAAACTAAAGAATCTTGAGTACATTTCTTATTGTTTTTAAATGTCAAGCCTGGGTAAAACTTCTCTGAGTTCTGCTACCTAGGACACTTTGACTTTTCCATAGAGAAGGATCTCATTTTTCTGAGATAGCCAGTGTCACGTCCTCTCCTTGAAAGAGAAGTTAAAGAAAAGAAAAGAATGCATCATCGTTTATGATCCAGACATGCTCTTCCACCAAGGATCATCTTTGATTATGTTCCCTGTTCTGAGTTACACTGGGTTAGACTCAGTGCCTGAGTCTTGATGGCAACTTGGAGACAGACATCTAGGCATCTAAATATCTATCCATCAGGAATAACACTCATTCAGAGACTCCATTTGTAGGATGAGTGGTTTTTTTGTTTTTTTTTTGTTTTCTTTCAAATTCATTGTGTGTGTGTGTGTGTGTGTGTGTGTGTGTGTGTATCCTAAATTCCTTCCTAGCATTTGGTTCAATGATAATTTTTAATGCGCATTGAGTGATGAAATCTTTTTATATATAAATTATACCTGAAATGAGAATAACATTTGAACTGTGTAGGTTTATCAGATAGAATCCTGATTTAGGAATACATTCTTTATATAAAATATATATTACTGATAATTTTTGTCAGATATCAAACTCACACATAAACCATACTGTATAAGTGTAATTTGTGGTGTGTTCAAATACCTTTAAAAACAATTTTCTTCTTTTACTGCTCCCATCTTTTTCTTTTCTCTTTCTTTATTTTTCCAATTATACTGGACACCCAGTTTATTTCCCATAAAACTGCTCTCAAGACTCTTGAATATATTCTTCTCTGAGATGTTCTCATAGAACATTCATTTAGTTCTAAAAGCAGCATCCATCTGATTTGTCTCTGAAATCATTGTTTCAGATGAGCATATTCCCAAGGACAAATTTAAAAGCACTAACGCAGTCTTATCTGTCTGAAGTGGCCTACTCTGTCATGGGCATTCATGGAGCTCTCCGGTCCAGCTCCAGAGTTCTCAGTAAGTGCCTCTGGTTTTATTCTGCTTTCACAAGAGCCCTGCACTCTGCTCTTAGTATGTTATGGAAGGTGCTTCTCCAAGGAGGGTGGACAGGGGATCCCAGAAAGAAAGAAAATGGTTACAGCTGAAAGAGAGGAAAAAGCTTTGCCAGTTTTCTAGTCTTGGTGAAATCATTATTTCATGGAAGTGACTGCAAGTCTTGCTGCTAACAAGGCTGAAAATAAACATTTAGACAGGGCTGTACGAGGGCAAGTTGAGACGATCAATACATCTTTATATACGGGCATGTGTGTCTAATGTGTGTGTGTTAAATGTAAAAATATGACTTTTACTTCAAAATCAAGGGATTCCTACTTAAAAGTGGTTCAGTTGCATAGTACAGTATACCTTATCAGAAATGAAACTTGTTAAGTCTGCACTTACTGAGAAATGCTCCTTATCAACTTTAATAACTATAATCTTGAACATAATTTTCAAGCAACTCCATCCTGCTCATATTGCCTTTCTTAACAGTACCTGAAAAGGTTTTAACAGCTCAAGATTTTATAGTAAAAACAAATAAACAAAAAGATCAGCTGAGAATGACTGAACCCACTCTATGACATTAACTCAAGTGCTCAGTAAACATTTAAGTTAATATCAAGCAATAATCAGACTTTATACAGAGAGGATTTCATTGTGACTCCTATGAGGGAGGAGAGACTCTTAAGACACTTGAGGTTTAGGGATGTGTCTGTTTCTTTTTTTCACAAAAATTCTCTTGTGCCTGTGTCCTTTATGGGAACTTGTTTAATATTTCTTCTGTCCCCAGATATAGAACTATGACTTGGAAAAAAGTTGGAACTATGACTTGGAAAAAAATGGAATGACATTTGGAATCAACCACTCACTTTATCCCTGACTACCTGTTAGCATCTTTGTCCCTTAGTTATTTATTTATAAAACAGGAACAGTTACATAGCAGTTATTTAAAACTTAGAACAATATTTTTATGCCATCAGGATAATTCTCTCGAGGAATGCGGATAGTCTCACTGAGCAGTGTCTCTGTAACACTATATGAACAGGATGCTACAATGTTGAAACAGAAGCTTTTTCACTTTTCTGTAGTACATGACTGCAACTGTTCTGAACTGATGTACATCAGTTTGGTCCTCCACAACTTGGGGATTATTTTTGTACAGAAAGATGAACATTGTGATACTGACGGGTATTTGCTGCTCCTTCATTAGGCTGTCATCAGTTGTAATAGGAGTAAATCTCAGACCAAAATCTATACTCATACATACATTCATTCATTAAGCTTGTGTTAGAAGCAGACAAAAGAATTAATACAAATGTTATTAACATTTTATGAAGACCTAGCTCACTCTTTAAAACAAACATAACATGACATGAACAATTCACTAGGAACAGACACAAATATTTCAGAGGTATGTTTTAATGCCTTTATAAATTAGCATCAGGCAATAAGAAGTTCTGTCACCCAAAGACTGGACTCAGTAAAGCTCACTTAGCAATCTAGCCTTCAGTACCATTCTCTCAATGAGCTGGGTGTTTGTGTCCCCATGGAAATTCACACATCAAAATCCTAATGCCTACTGTGGTGGTATCTGTGGATGGGACCTTCAGGAAGTAATTAGGTTTAGAAAGGTCACGAAGGTGGGGCCCTCATTATGGGGTTAGTGCCTTTTAAGAAGAGAAATCCAGAAAGACTGCTTTCTATCCAGGCACAGCCACTGATCTACAAACCCGGAAGAGAGCCCTCACCAAGAACAGAGTCTGCTGGTACTTCGGTCTTAGGCTTCCTTCAGAACTGTGAGAAATGCCTGGTATTTAAGTCCCTCATTTTGTGGTATTTTGTTAAAGTGGATCATGCTGCATAAGACATATACCAAAGGGTACAAATGACACGTCTCATAGATTCTAATTCCCTATTTCATACAAAATTTTAAGTGTGTATCTAAAATACTTCAACTAGCCTAAATATATTGAGTTCTACTAAATTCATAATTGAAAATCCATTTCTAACACTCATTATGCTGATTAACAAGCCACTAAATTCACCAATGAAAATCCATTTCTGGCATTAATTGTACTAATTAGCCACTCATCTATAGATTCATTACATAGAGAAAGGAACCTTATATTATAGAGATCTCTGAAGTAGAGCTTTTCTGATAATAACCTGGGTAACCAGCTAGAGTGTGTGTGTTTATCAGAACAAATAACAATCTGACAGTACTAAAGTAAAATGAAAACCATTAAAACCATTCATATCTCACGTTGTGCTGAAACATTTTAAAAAGGAGGTACCAACATCATTAGAGCAGGTACCTCATTTTTCTGTCTCTCTCTGACCTTCCATTCCTCTTTTCTGCTGATGGTAGTAGGGGGGTTTTCACCAACCGCTGTAGTTTCTTGGCAGGTTAATTCCTCCTTGAATCTGTAACAGCAACCTATCCCTCTTCCCAGCCCCACACAAAGTTTGTAGAAGCCATGACATCCTGTCACTTCTTTCCACCAAGTATAGCCCTCTGGAGTCAGCCCCCTGAGGTTTTTACAATTTAACAATTTCATGATTACTATGCATGGTCTATAATGGTCTGGCAATGTTTGAAACTACATTACATTTTAGGATAAGAAAGCCCCATTCAGGGGAGAAAAAGTAGAGTAGAACTCTCTAGGCCAAGGAATAAAGTATCACCCTTTACCACACATTATTCTATCAATTTCCTAAATTTTCTCTGTTTCCCCCCATATATTGGGAGTATATTCTTTCAGCCCATTTGCAGAAACCCTAAGCTCTGAAGTGAAACAACCAAAAAATCAACCAGTGGTGGGGACTGTGCTTGTCAAGAGAGCTAAAAATATTAAAAGCCAGGTATAATAAAGCTGAAACACAAATACTGTGCCTGTTCTGTCATTTTACATGAAAACGTAAATTTGGAACAGTTAAGTGATGTGTGAAAATGGATTAGATACCTTTACTGTTGCCAACATGAGATATGTGGGTGTTTTAATTTGTGTCTGTGAGTAGAGGTTTCAGGAAATAAGTACAGGTGATATACGCTTACTTGAGCTTCTCTTTGTCCTTCACTTTGGCAAAACTCATAGATTTTGGCTGGAAAATTAGTCCTTTCTTGGCTTTCGTTTCTCTTTTCCCTACCTCACAATTTATATAGAAACTATCTCCTCTGGAGTTCACTCATTCACCCTAATTCAGTGGCTGTCCCATTCTGGTTTATTTATTCCAGATGTTTATTATGTACAGCATAAAATGCATAATGCAGGACACACTTGTGGGTAGTCATGCTTTTACATTGGCCCTTATACTGGATTTCTTGGCATCTTAAATTTTTTTAGATGATGAGATTTAATTAACAATATCAATATCTCATATTATTTGGCACTATATGCATTTCAAAGAACTTCAGCTATTTTACAAATAGCACACTTATTCATTTTGCATGGCTAGGGTAAAATTTCAGATGTCTATTTCTTAATAGGATTTAGAAAAAAGATTTTCCTGTGGCCTGGAAAACCTAATTGATTCTTCTAAATTACAAGGTTATGGGTACATTCAAAGAAATGTGAAGAACTAATGAGAAGAGAAATCTATTGTATTAGGGGTTGGAAATATATTAGACACAGCAATAGTTATAGACATAAATAAGAGAATGCTGCAATGTTTATATACTTGTGATCACCACAGTGATGTGATCCCAGGTTATAGATGGATTTTTACTAGAAACTTAAAAAACACATGAAAATAATAATCTTGAAGAAATTCTAAATTAAAAAATATTTTAACTAATTTAATAAATGTTTCCCAAATGTATCTGATCACAGAACTACACTAAAATACCTGGAACTTCCAATTTCAGTTCCAGCATAAAAGTCTGTTGGAAGCCATAGTCTTCCAACTGTTTGGAAACAGTTGGAAACAGCCATAGTCTGTTTCTATCCATACAATAGGAAAAAGAAAAAAACTAAACAAATTGAAAATCAGTTACTTTTCTTGGACCCATCAGAACTGAGGTTGCAAGACAAACCACTCTGAAACCTGCAGAGAGTGGTGAATACAGAGTTTGTAACTAAGACCTGCCGATCCAGAACAGAGGTCACTGGGGCCAGAGCAGGAAGGAATACTTAAAGGGTAGTTTTGACAAACTAGTGGAGGCCATGTGAAATCACATGACAATGAGAAATTACTGATTAGTGGGATCCAGGGATAGTAACAGTAACAAGGGATAGTAATTATTATGAAATATGCCCAGATTGTTCTCTTAACAAAGGCCCAATTCTCCTGTGGGAGGGGGGACCTTTACCAGAGCTTTATCCCAACTAGGGAAAGGCATTTCTCTCACTGCAGCACTCTCTAGCCTTCCTGTCTTACCTAAGAGGAGGCAGGGAGGAAAGAAAGCTATGAAATACTTGTGAAGGTCAGCGGCCAGCAAAATATAGTCCAGCTAAAAATTAACTGCAAAATATTTCTCTTCTCCCTCACTTTACTGGAACATCAACAGGTCTCTAATATAATGACAATGGATTTCAGTGGAAAGAACTGTCTAGGGCAGGCTTTCTCTTGCAGGGAGAATCAAGGCAAGCCCAAAGTTAATAGGAGGCCAAAAATAGGGACAGTAATAGAATTTGAAACATTTGGCAGCTACATAAAACATTAAACACTGGTCAACTCCTAGTCATATTAACATAAAACTTTACATGGAAAGTTTATTTACCTCAATTTCCATTCCAAAATTAATGACACCAAAGCTCAAATCTAAGAAATTTGGAGAACACTAGGTGGTATAAATATAAGATAAATATAAAAAAGCTACACCTAAGCATGTACATTCAAGCTGAATAAAACCAAAGACAAAGAAGAAATCCTGAAAGAAGTCAGAAAGGAAAACAAAGACTTTCCTGAGAGGGACAAAGATAAGAATTATAGCAGACTTCCCTTCAGAGACCATAAAAGCAAGAAAGTAGAGTGAAATGCTTAAGACATTGAAAAAAAGAGAAACAAACACCAAATTGGAATTCAATATTCAGTGAAATTATCCTTCAAAAGAGAAGGATAAGTGAAGACATTCTCATAAAAATGAAAAATGAGGGAACTCATTACCAGCAGACATGACATGTTAAGAACCATTCAAAGGAGTTCGTCAGGGAGAAAGAAAATGGTATAGATTAGAAACTTAGATCTACATTTCAAAAGACAAAGAATTAGAAAAGAAAGAAATGAAGAGGAAACAGAATTACAACGAGCCTGGAATATCATATATTATTAAGTAAGAAAGCACTCAAAAAAATCCACAACAATGAAGAGCTAGGTCAAAGGGACACTAGAATCAACTAAAATAGTTCCCCAGTGGTCAAAGCCAGAAGATTTGGGCCAAAACAAAAACTACTGGATTACAATCCAAAGTATAAAATAATATTCATGAGTCTCTATACATTTATTATAAATACATAATTTATATATAGTAAATAGTAAAGGATAGATAAATCTCTCATGCTAAAAAAGTAGATACTTTTATGTAGATAATTTATGTAGATACTCTGCCCTAAAGGAGATGGAGAAAACTTCCTACTCCTCAAGTGCTGGCTGTGAATTTTGACTTCCTTCCAGAGAATGCAGTGCAGAAAGGGTGTAAAAAAGAGTGATTTGCAGTGGAAAAACCTGACAAACAGTAATCCGGACAGGAGACAGTAACATCAACAATGATACGCCAATTTTGGTAGTATGTAGCCTTCATACAGCACATTAAGAATGGCACTTTACCTCTGAGGTTTTCTTCCCCCAAACCTGTTATTCCAGTCTAAGCGTGAGAAAAGCACCAAACAAGTCTCAATAGAGGGACACTTTACAAAATACTTGACCAGTAATCTTTGAAAGTGTCAGGGTTATTCAAATAAAATAAAATAAAATAAATATGGGAAACTCACATCACAGACGAACCTAAGAAAACATGATGACTAAATGTAATGTGGGATCCTAGATGGGATTCTGGAGCAGTAAAAGAGCATTAGATAAAAATTATCTGAATAAAGTATTTTTTAAATTAACAAAGTATCAGTGTAATTTAATTCAGTGTGACAAATAAACTATAACATATAGGTAATACTATACCAATGCCAGATGTTAATAATAGGGAAAACTGAGTTCAGGCTGTATGGGAAATTCTGTATCATCAACAAAACTTTCCCATAAGCCTACCACTATTAAGAAATTATTTTAAAGAAATCAAGGATGACATCATTCCTGATAGATCTCAGATTACAGTTGAAGATAGACTGAAAATACTGTCTTTATCATACACGTTTCTTCTGCTTAAAAAACAAAACAAAAGCCTGCTAAATTCTGCCCATGTTTCTCAAAAATGCTCTACAATAAAATGCCTACTTTTGTCTTTTCAGATAGAAATATGAGGATCAAAGCTGTTTTATAATTTTTTATTATTATTATTTTAAAATGTCTGGCTGTGCCACATGCGGAATGTTAGTTCTCTGACCAGGGTCCTAACTGGTCCTAACCACTAGACCACCAGGAAATTCCTAGGATCAAAGCTATTTTAGTTAATTTTAGACCACCACACTGTGGGGAACAAATATGCATCAGAAAATAACCACACTTTCACATTATGAACAAATGCAAAATGGGATAAATTGTGCCAGATTTTTTCCAGAACAAAAGTCTTTCTTTGAGAACACATTGGGGAGGTGGGGGGGTGGTGGTTCCTGGTAGCTCAGTTGGTAAAGAATCTGCCTGCAATGCAGGAGACCCGAGTTTGATTCCTGGGTTGAGAGAATACCCTGGAGAAGGGAAAGCCTACCCACTCCAGGATTCTGGCCTGGAGAATTCCATGGTCTGTATAGTCCATGGGGTCACAAAGAGTTGGACACGACTGAGCAACTTTCACTTTCACTTTAAGAGTCTTGAAAACTACATTAACTCTTTGGATTGTTCGCCTACTAGTATTCAGTAGTATCTAATTAAGCATTAGATAAATACAGCCCTTCTCTTTGTAATCTTTCTGATGCCATGATGAATCCTTTTTTTTCTAGATTCTCTGGACATGTATGATGAGTTTAATTGAAATATACACATTAGTCATTTAATAATTTCCAGTGCTCTACTGAATTTTGTTAAAAACTAACATTACCAGGAAGAATAAATTCAAAAAGAAATATTAAAATGCAATTGAGGGTATAACAGCAAGAGATCTTAGGGTTTATGAATGAATGACATAACAATTATTTTTTTTAAACTAGTGAAATATAATATATAAGCCAGATATATTCTTTGAGAGAGCTTCTTCAATTTTCTTACATAGCCTTCACAGAGTGCAAGAAATTTCTTAACTTTACCTAAAACAGCTGTGTATGTGTATTTCCTGTAGGGAGATGACGTGAATTTTGTTCAAAGTAAAAGATTTAAACTGAAAGAATATTATCCATCAACCTTGTAAAACAACCCAGGAGCTACTAAGTGATGAGCTGCATTGTTAAGGATAATAAGGAAATGATATAGTGAGCTACTGCTAAGATGCCTCAGTCGTGTCCGACTCTGTGCGACCCCAGAGACAGCAGCCTACCAGACTCCCCCGTCCCTGGGATTCTCCAGGCAAGAACACTGGAGTGGGATGCCATTTTCTTCTCCAATGCGTGAAAGTGAAAATTGAAAGTGAAGTTGCTCAGGCAAGAGTACTGGAGTGGGGTGCCATTGCCTTCTCCGGTATTGAGCTAAGACCATCCTTAAATAGGAAAGTCTCTAACATTTTAGGATACTAGCTCATGAATCAAATGTCCTTTCCCTTCTATAGAGATATTGATGACCTCTTTCATTAACTTTGATTTTGAGGAGTGATTCCACCACTCATATGCGAGCACTGACATTTCCAATCTCGTCTGCCCTCAGTGTTTCTTGTTTATAAATTATAATGATGCAGGAAACAGGAAAAGATGACTCAGTTAAAAAATGTGATTATTGCAATCATGTATAGTTGCCAGTTAACTTGACTATTTACTTTGGTCAAGTCACTTAAGCTCATCATCTATAAAATACAGCTCTTAATGGAGGTAATGGAATTCCAGTTGAGCTATTTCAAATCCTGAAAGATAATTCTGTGAAAGTGCTGCACTCGATATGCCAGAAAATTTGGAAAACTCAGCAGTGGCAACAGGTCTGGAAAAGGTCAGTTTTCATTTCAATCCTAAAGAAAGGCAATGCCAAAGAATGCTCAAACTACCACACAATTGCACTCATCTCACACACTAGTAAAGTAATGCTCAAAATTCTCCAAGCGAGGCTTCAGCAATACATGAACCGTGAACATCCAGATATTCAAGCTGGTTTTAGAAAAGGCAGAGGAACAAAAGATCAAATTGCCAACATCTGCTGGATCATCAAAAGAGCAAGAGAGTTCCAGAAAAACATCTATTTCTATTTTATTGACTACACCAAAGCCTTTGACTGTGTGGATCACAATAAACTGTGGAAAATTTTGAAAGAGATGGGAATACCAGACCACTTGACTTGCCTCTTGAGAACCTTGTATGCAGGTCAGGAAGCAACAGTTAGAACTGGACATGGAACAACTGACTGGTTCCAAATAGGAAAAGGAGTATGTCAAGGCTGTATATTGTCACCCTGCTTATTTAACTTATATGCAGAGCACATCATGAGAAATGCTGGGCTGGAGGAAGCACAAGCTGGAATCAAGATTGCCGGGAGAAATATCAATAACCTCAGATATGCAGATGACACCACCCTATGGCAGAAAGTGAAGAAGAATTTAAAGAGCCTCTTGATGAAAGTGAAAGAGGAGAGCTGAAAAGTTAGCTTAAAGCTCAACATTCAGAAAACTAAGATCATGGCATCTGGTCCCAGCACTTCATGGCAAATAGATGGGGAAACAGTGGAAAACAGTGGCTGAGTTAAGTTTTCTGGGCTCCAAAATTACTTCAGATGGTGACTGCAGCCATGAAATTAAAAGACAGTTACCTCTTGGAAGGAAAGTTATGATGAACATAGACAGCATATTAAAAAGCAGAGACATTACTTTGTCCAAAAAGGTCCATCTAGTCAAGACTATGGTTTTTCTAGTAGTTTTGTATGGATGTAAGAGTTGGACTATAAAGAAAGCTGAGCACTGAAGAATTGATGCTTTTAACTGTACAGTTGGAGAAGACTCTTGAGCGTCCCTTGGACTGCAAGGAGATTCAACCAGTCCATCCTAAAGGAGATCAGTCCTGGGTGTTCATTGGAAGGACTGATGCTGAAGCTGAAACTCCACTACTTTGGCCACCTGATGCACACAGCTGCCTCATTGGAAAAGACCCTGATGCTGGGAAAGATTGAGGGCAGGAGGAAAAGGGGACAACAGAGGATGAGATGGTTTGATGGCATCACCGACCCAATGGACATGGGTATGGGTGGACTCCAGGAGTTGGTGGTGGACAGGGAGGCCTAGTGTGCTGCGGTTCATGGAGTCGCAAAGAGTTGGACATGACTGAGCAACTGAACTGAATTGAACTGAACTGAATGCCAGGTTTCATCAAATGCCCTCGAGAGGTTAACAGTCACATTTGTAAGCAATTTAAAATATTGCCAAGGAAGCTATGACTATTGGGTAGCTATGATTACCTGGCCACATTAGCAACACAAGCTTTTGGTGGTTTTTATGTGCTAGGCTCAAGAATCACTCAAAAAAGTTATATTTACCTCTTGTCTTGTCAAACACAGAGAGATCACATACCCGAGCATATTTTTTTCCCACTAATCTATTTATATTTTTGCATTCTACTGTGAGCCAACTTTCTTGGAAAGTTGAATTCTTTCTCCTAAAAAAAATTTTTTTTTTCCCAATTAGTTGGTAACTATTTTGTTAGTTTTAAAAGCCATGTTTCTTGACTCAAAAGTCACAGAGAACAGACCTGTGGTTTCCAAGGGGGAGTAAGGGTGGAGGAGAGATGGATTGGGATTTGGGGTTAGCAGATACAAACTAGAATATATAGAATGGTAAACAACAAGGTCCTACCACAGAGCAGAGGCTATGTTCAATATCCGCTGATAAACCATAACAGAAAAGAATATGCATATATATGTATAACTGAATCACTTTGCTGTAAGGCAGAAATGAATACAACATTGTAAATCAACTATACTTCAGTAAAAAAGAAAAGACAGCCATGTTTTTTTAAATGTCAACATTTTCTCTTGGTTGGTAGAAAAAGCCCACGAGTCATCAGACCATACTGTGGAGCTAAATATGCAGGTAACTCCACGTTCTTTAAGAATTCATATTCCAAAACTTTGTTTATATCCTGCTCTTAGAACCTAGGATAAACTTCCCTTCAGAAGGTGGTCTGCGTTAATACAGGAATATAACACTCCTGTACAAACACAGAGAAATTCTGCATGAAATAGTACAGAAGCAAAAGCATCAGAAATCTCAAAATTACCATCCACACATTTTAGAAAATGAAGGTTGGAGCAATGATGGAGAGTTGAAACAGAACCATTCTCTGGGGAAATGAAACAGACTTAGGCCTTGCGGGAAAAGGGACTTTAGGAAATAATTTCAGTTTGCATGCAGTGCAAAGCAAGCCACCAGACTTTAAAGAAGAGTCAAGCTTCAAGCATGACCCATCCTATTCAGAGACAGAGACTTTCTTTGATGGTTCAAGAGGGAAAAATGTTCTTCCTTGCTGAATAGAAAGAAGAAGCCCAAGAGTCCCTGGCAGGCAGCCTGAGACCAAGGAAGAGAGAACTTTCAGGAAAGGAGACAATACCAAAAAAAAAAAAAAAGACATAAGAAACAAAGGATGTGCCCCTAATCCTCCCTCTACTCCACCTTCTAGTGGTGTAAAGTTTGGAGTGAAAAACACTCCCCGGTTCAGAGCACATCCTCCTCAACAAGAGTCCTCCACCCTATGTGAATTCTTTCCCTTCCTCGAGGGAGGTTCTCCTCGCTGCTGCAAGCTTCCACTCATTGTGTCCACTGATGCCTGCATCCTTCTAGGACTAAGTTTTCTATATGCATGTGTTTTCAATTTACATTAATGGTATTCTGCTACAAATCATGTTCTACTTCTTTCCTTTACACTCAGCACAGCGCCCCTGAGGTCTGTTTATGACTTTATCTGTACATCTGGTTGGTTCAAACTGCTGCAGATATACAGACATCCCAGCTTCCACCCACATGCTATGTTTGTGGAAACTGTGAGTTGGAGGTAAAATACTATTGATGCTATAGTAAACAAACTGACACTTGATCTCTTTTAGAGCTCTAAATATTCCATGGGCCATAGGTCCAAGAGTAGACTACTTAGGTCAGAGATCCGTATAAACTTTACATTTAGCGAAATACTGCTAGCTTGCTTTTCTGAATGGCTTAACCAATTTACATTCCTATCAAAGGAAACTATAAGCAAGGCGAAAAGACAGCTTTCAGAATGGGAGAAAATAACAGCAAATGAAGCAACGGACAAAGAATTAATCTCAAAAATACACAAGCAACTCCTACAGCTCAATTCCAGAAAAATAAATGACCCAATCAAAAAGTGGGTCAAAGAACTAAACAGACATTTCTCCAAAGAAGACATACAGATGGCTAACAAACATGCTCAACATCACTCATTATCAGAGAAATGCAAATCAAAGCCACAACGAGGTACCATTACACACCAGTCAGAATGGCTGCTATCCAAAAGTCTACAAGCAATAAATGCTGGAGAGGGCGTGGAGAAAAGGGAACCCTCTTACACTGTTGGTGGGAATGCAAACTAGTAGAGCCACTATGGAGAACAGTGTGGAGATTCCTTAAAAAACTGGAAATAGAACTGCCATATGACCCAGCAATCCCACTCCTGGGAATACACACCAAGGAAACCAGAACTGAAAGAGACACATGCACCCCACTGTTCATGGCAGCACTGTTTATAATAGCCAGGACATGGAAGCAACCTAGAGCCCATCAGCAGATGAATGGATAAGGAAGCTATGGTACATATACACTATGGAACATTACTCAGCCATTAAAAAGAATTCATTTGAATCAGTTCTAACGATATGGATGAAACTGGAGCCCATTATACAGAGTGAAGTAAGCCAGAAAGAAAAACACCAATACAGTATACTAACACATATATATGGAATTTAGAAAGATGGTAATGATAACCCTGTATGTGAGACAGCAAGAGAGACACAGATGTATTGAACATTCTTTTGGACTCTGTGGGAGAGGGCGAGAGCAGGATGATATGGGAGAATAGCATTGAAACATGTATATTATCATAAGTGAAACAGATCGCCAGTCCAGGTTCAATGCATGAGACAGGGTGCTCGGGGCTGGTGCACTGGGATGACCCAGAGGGATGGGATGGGGAGGGAGGTGGGAGGGGGGTTGAGGATGGGGAACACATGTACACCCATGGCTGATTCATGTCAATGTACGGCAAAACCAATGTAATGTCGTAAAGTAAAATAAATAAACTAATTAATTTTTAAAAAAGAAAAGAAAAGGTGAATAGGAATCCTGCCCACATTCTGACCAGCATTCTGTATTATCTTATCTACAAACTGTTGCCATTCTCATATGCATATATTATCACATTTTTGTTTTGGTGTACTCTCATATAGGTATTGGTTTTAACCATATTCTTCTTTAACCAAATTCTTCAAATACTTGTTAGACATTTTGGCCCACTTTTCTTTGATTTGCCTATTCAAATTCTTTGCACATGTTTCTATTTGGTTTCCAAATTCATGTTTTATTTACAGGAGTTTTTTTTTTTAATATACCATATGGTATTTACTTGTCAACTGTAGACATTATAAATAATTTCTCTTACTCTATTATCTGTTAGGTTTATCTATCTGTCAAACATTAATTTTGCTTAAATCAAATCTATCAATGCTTTGATTAACGATTGGCAGTTTGCAGGGTTTTCCCATTTTAAGTTAATAAAGTTATTTAACATTTGGGACTTCCCTAGCAGTCCAGTAGTTAAGATTCCATGCTTCTATTGCAGGGGTCATGAGTTCAATCCCTGGTCAGGGAGCTAAGACCCACGTGCCGTGTGGCCAAAAAATGTCTAAGTAAATTTTTTTAAAAAGTAAAATTCAAAAAATCAAACCATTTATCTATTAGTTTTCTTTGTTTGTTTTCTCTTTCACAATAGGTCATTAATCACATGAGACAAGTGCCCAGGGCTGGTACACTAGGAGGACCCAGAGGGCTGGGATGGGGAGGGAGGTGGGTGGGGGGTTCAGGATGGGGAACACATGTAAATCCATGACTGATTCATATCAATTTATGGCAAAAACCACTACAAGATTGTAAAGTAATTAGCCTCTAACTAATATAAATAAATGGAAAGAAAAGAAAGTATCTTTGAATGTAGCATCCATTAGCTTCCCAGTTTTGTACTTAGTGAGCCAATTATTCCCACACCATCACTAGATTTCCCTCTCCATTGCTTTCTGCTGCCTCCTTTAGCATACCTAAAGTTCCTTTACACATACAGGTCTGCAAGTGAATTATCTGTTTTGATTCATCTATTTGTTCCTATGCTAGTCTATACTCATAATATTTTCATCAGAGGCCTTAATATCTGGTGTAGTCATCCCCCTTTTAATTTTCTTCATCAACACAGATTTGGCTACTCTGAACTCCATCCTTTTATCTGAATTTTAGAATTTGTTTTTTGAACACCCAAATATCTTAACAGTAATTTGATTTGCATAGCATTGAATTTGCAATTTGGTTGATCTGTATCCTTGAACGTGAAGTCTTCCCATCTTTAAATATGTTATATTTGCCCAATTATTAAAAAATATTTTATACAATAATGATAAAGATTAAAATATTTCCCCATAAAATCTTGAATATTCTTGGTTAGTTTGATTCCTTTTCTCTCTTGGCCTCACCCTTCTCTAGCCTTCCTGCACCTTAAGCCCCAAACATATACACGTGATTCAACATTACTACCTCAGGGGCCTCTCACAAATTTTGCATTAGTTGTTCAGATCTCCCTAGACTTTCTTTTTTATCCTGTGGCATCTCTGGAGCTAGGATGGAAAAGGCAACCTGCAGCCTATGCTGGTTTGCCCCCATGGGCCCACTAATTGTCTATGATGGTTTGAGCTGAAGTATTTTACTACTGGCAAGTGAACCTCCTAATTAAAACAACATGTCAGTAAGTGGCACATATAACAAAATGACAAATAGGGTTGTTCATGGGCATTAGTTTATATTTGTCATATGATCTCTATCTCACACCATCCAGTCCTCCTTAATCTTTCAGGCCCCCTCTGAGTCCTCCAGCAGCCAAGGTCATCACAAGGCTGCTAAGTTCTACTCCTCTTTCTGTTCCTTCCACCTGCTCTACAGAACAAAGCTCTTCAGCATCCAGAAGGGCTGGATCTTCCCTCTACCATCAAGATCGTGATTGCTTCTTTTTTTAAAGTGACCTAACTTTAAAATTTAGAAGCGATCATTTGTTTATACCAAGAGATTTTTCATCCTAACAGAGATAGTTTCAATCCAAATTAATTTATAATTGGTGCAAAACTTTAAAGTATAACCAATGAAAGCAATTCAACAAGTATGGTAGAGAATGTTCCTGGGTTGTATCATTATCAGGTAAGTAAACAAGTTCTAAGAGACTGTTCCACAGGTGGTTTATTCTCCACATTATTTTCTCCTTTTTATATAGCTTCTTCCTTTGTTTTCACTTTGCTTACCACCTCGGTTTTATAAAGTGAAAGTCACTCAGTCATGTCTGATTCTTCGAGACCCCACGAACTATACAGTCCATGGACTTTCCCAGGCCAGAATACTGGAGTAGGTAGTCGTTTCCTTTTCCAGGAGATTTTCCCAACCCGGGGATCGAACCCAGGTCTCCTGCATTGCAGGTGGATTTTTTACCAGCTGAGGTTTTATAAAAATTCTACATTTTTTTCTTTATTTTTTACTTACACAATGCTGTGACATTGCAATGTGGGCCTGTAGTTCTCTGAGAGAGACAGGGTTTTATTCATCATGCTGTTTAAGTGCAGGTCAGTCTTAAGGCTAAGATACACGGTATGCAAAATTATGAAATCTGAGTCTCTTAAGCCTAAACATTAACCCAGCAAACCTCTAAATTCTAATTAGCTTTCTCGTTACCCTCATTTTACTTTCTCTTCCCATCTTCATTGTGTAAAATTTTAAGCTCTTAATAGGATAAAATTGCTTCTGCCTTTGTTTGTAAGATATGTCATTTCAAAATTTAATATCTGAAAAATGTCCAAAGGGGAATTTCATCAGATACACTCCACTCATTACTACAAAGGTTACTGAGGTTCTCTATAGAGTATATGTAGAATATAAGGATCATTCTTTTGTGTGTCATGCTTGTTTTATTCTTTCTCATTTTTGTCTCCTAACTTATCTATATTTACAAATGTCTAAACAGGTATATTTGGTGCATGCAGAAGTCTGTCAGCATAATAAGCAAATGTTTTAAGTTAAAGTCTCTGGTAAATTACACTTGTGTTCTTGTATTGTTTAGTATGATTTCAATAAATCACAAGAAAATTGATGGCTATACTAATTAACTTTTTTCAGTAATTTTTAAACTTTCAGTTTTACAAAATTAATCATTGTTGCAATTCTTAGTGTTTTATATTTCTAAAATATGGTTGTCTTATGATGATCAAATATCAATTATATTGAAAATATACTCAGTTAAAAAAAATACTTCATATTTTTTATATTTTCACTAGCTATACCTGGACAACATAAAGGCAACTATTATTTTTTAATCAACATCGGTTGTAAGTATTCTTTCTATTTTGCTTTCTTAGTACTAGACTATAGCACCAAGTACTACACTTACTGTTCTACTTTTGATATTATGAGTTCAAGGCAGTTGTAGAAAATGCTTTAGTAGATGTAACAGGCAAAGAAGAGACGCTAGAATTTGGGAAGTCATTTTGCAGTTTAAGGGGAAAATTAATTTCGTTTTGTTGTTTTAACTTTTGTTTGCTTTTGTCAAAAGTCCCTTCTTAACTAGTGAGCCCAAAATGTCAGGCCTGTAATCCCAGCTAGAGCTTCACCAGGTGTGTGTACTTCCCGGATCACACAGTTCAATGAGCTGTATTATCTGCCTCTGCACAGTCCTTCTGAAGTCAGTTGCTGATGCTGTAATCATAACCCTTGAAATGTATGGGTAAATAAAAGCTCCTTTATCAGAAATGTATAACTACTCACTTTCTCAAGAGACTCTTAATGGCAAAATTATGGTAAAATGAGAAATTTCTTCCCTCCTATTTATTTGAAAACAACAAATTATAGTCATGATTTCAAGATTTCCTTCCAGGGCCTCATTAAATTGCCTCCCAGGTTATAAAAAACCTCTTGTGAAAGATGCTTCCGGAGGAAACTTGTTACATTAAACTCTCAGTCAACTCCTCTTCTCAAGCTTTGCTACTGTCTTTTGATCCAAGAAGAGCCACGGAGATGAACCATCTCTTCCTTAAGATTACTTAATAAATAATTTTCCACCCATTACTCTTATGCATAATAATCAGCAGAACTCTACACTAAACAGTCTCGTACGTAGATCCTACTTTAGGTTGGGATGTGGAATAGACATTTTAGAATACTAAAATCATTTCCATACAAAAAGCCAAATTATTAGCCTAGCCAGAGATTTTGCTGTGTTTCGGTTTGTTTTCTGAAGACTGAGACACACTAGATAAAGCATTGTTCTTCTCTACCATGAACAATAAAATTAAAGGAGATAACTGGCCTTTCCACACTCGAGTCTTTGTCTCTGGAATAGAACAGGTTCTCAGAATTTGAGCAGCTTAAAGCCACTTGGTTAGTTTTTCCATATACTTTCTTTAAAAATCACTCTTCAAAAGTGCCAAGTCCCTGATTTTAAAACTCTAATCATTTGGTTGTGACCCATTGTGTGGGAAGAAATATAAAATAGTTTTTCTTCTGTTCAGCCATGTTTTCTTTGGTCAATGCCAGTTCAGTTTTCTTGGCTTATTCTTTCTGGATTTTTCTAAATCATTACCCTTCATACTGAATATTATGGGGAAAATATGAGCTTAATTTTTTTTCCCCAAAGCTAGTCTTTTGGTAAAGGGCAAAGTTGAAGGCCAAAATAGATAGACAGATAGATCAATCAACAGATGGATTTGTACCTCCACTAGTTTGTTCCTCCACTAACATAGGCTCCATTATATTTTCAGTAAAAACAGAATTCAAGACATTAGTAATAAAAGTGAACAATTCATTAAGTGTTTGATAGATTATATATATTATAGATTATATATATTAATATTTATATTATATAATAGTCTAGATTATATATATATTCTAGATTATATATATATATATTAATCTTTAAAAATGTTAACTACTGAATAGTTCACACAACATGGAACTTTTTAGAGGGAATTTAAGCTGATATTTCTGTTCAGCAATTTTATGGTTAGTCTTCAGATCAGATTCATGATTTTCTCTCCTTTGTTCTTTGTCTTCCTTATATTGTTTTACCTCAGGGTAAGAGAAAGAAAAAAATTAATAGTGCCTTAAATATGAGAAAATACAATGTTTATTTATATACAGTGGATCCTCAGCATCTAACTCTTACAAGAATATTTTGAACTGAGTGTCTTTGCTTTCATTTGCAGATAAGAAAGTTGGGACTTTAATGGTCTATGTAACTTGCTCAAGGTCATAGTGAAGAGACCTGAGATTCAAACTCAAACTACTTTTATTCCAGAACCTAAATTCATAACTAAAATACTAACTCCTAAAGGCTATGTGGACATCCTAGTGGGCATCAGAAAGGTGTCAAAGAATGTTAGAACCTGAAGAAATATTAGTGAGCATGTCATTTTAATATGGAGAAATAGAAGTTTATAAAGGCAATGACCATAATGTCATATTTTTGTTTAGTGGCAAAAGTCAAATATCTTCCTATTTAAGTGCTCATTGAAAAGAATCTCAAGATCATTATTTATAATTTTATTTAAAATCCTTTTGACACTATCATTCCTATAATGTAGGAAATGCTTGTGGTTATTATCTATTTATTTTCTTTTTACTGCTCTAGTCTTGCGTGTGTACTAAGTTGCTTCAGTCATGTCTGACTCTTGGTGACCCTATGGACCATAGGCTCCTCTGTCCAACGGATGCTCTAGGCAAGAATACTGGAGTACATTGCCATGCCTTCCTCCAAGGGATCTTCCCAGGGATCAAACCTGTGCCTCTCATATCTCCTGCATTGGTAGGCAGGTTCTCTACCACTAGTGTACCTTGGGAAGCCCACTGGGTTACTCAATTTATAAAAAAGTCTTTTGTCACAGAATAAATTTCTAATTCCCAAAAAAGTTGATTTCCAACTTGATAATTTGGAACCTCATGGGAAAGACTTGAAAGTCTGGCTTATGATAATTGATTTGATTTACAATAATTACTTATCATCTTTCTTTCTAGTAATTGTTGCTTAAGCATCAGGTAAAAAAGAGAGACAAATTTGCTTAAGTAAATGCTATATCTCAACATTTTCAAAACTATACTATTTAAAATAATTTTTCTGAGTTTAACCTCTGTTAAAAGGCAGCCATTCATTAAAAACCATTGCTCCCTCCATAACAATAAAGAAAATAATGAGTGTGTGTGTGCACCCACCTGTCTGTGTATATATGTATATATACACATATATATTTGAAGATATTCAATAGTTGCAGATGTAAAGAATTCTAAAACTAAGATATAGAGAGGAATGAGATCTTGAGTAAATAAAAGAAGATTGTTGGCAATTCTCTGGCAACACTTGCTGAATACATACAGGAGAAAGATCAGACCTAGCATAGTGAGAGGTAATCTGCTGGAGTAAACAGAATCCAGTAGAGTTTCTCATAGCTGTGTAGGTGACATGAATGACTGAAATCTGGCAGAGCTAGTTTTTTCTTCCTATAAGACTTCACTCACCCACTAAACATTTACTAAGAGTATGGCATTATAGAATGTTGGGGGATAGACTGGGGAAGGAGAGGAATCTTCATAAGCCTTGCACTTTAGTTCCAAAGTTCTGCTAGAAGGATGTGCCTACAATACATATCTTATGGATATCAATTTTTAGACATTTGAAAGCCAACATGAATCAAACAAAAGTGACAAAACTGGGCACATTCAGGGTGGTGAGGAAATATAGATCAATGGAACAGGAGAGAAAGCCCAGAAATAAACCCATGCACCCATGGTCAACTAATCTACAAGAAAGAAAGCAAGACTCAACAACGGAGAAAAGAGAGTCTCTTCAATAAGTGGTGCTAGGACAACTAGACTGTAAAAGAATTAAGTTAGAACATTCTCTAACACCACACACAAAAATAAACTAAAAATGGATTAAAGACCTAAATGTAAATATAAGACCGGACACTATAAGACTCCTTAGGAAAACATAGGCAGAACACTCTGACATAAATCGCAGCATATCTTTTTGGATCTGTCTCCCAGAGTAATGTAAATAAAGGAAAAACAAACATATGGGACTTAATTAAACTTAAAAGCTTTTGCATAGCAAAGGAAACCATAAACAAAACAAATAGACAACCCATAAAACAGGAGAAAATATTAGCAAGCAATGTGATCTACAAGAGATTAATCTCTAAATTATACAAACAGCTCGTATAGCTCAGTATATTTTTAAAAACCCAATCAAAAAATGAGATCGAAATAACATTTCTCCAAAGAAGCCATACAGATGGCCAAAAGGCACATGAAAAGATGCTTAACATTGAGAACTATCAAAGAAATGCAAATTAAAAGTATAATCAGGTATTATACCATCTCATACCAGTCAGAATGGCTGTCATCAAAAAGTCTGCAAACCTATTTATGAAACAGAAATAGTCAGAGATGTAGAAATCGAACTTTTAGTTACCAAGCTGTGAAGGGGAGAGAGGGATAAATGGGAAGATGGGGACTGACATGTACACAGCAGTATATGTAAAACAGGTAAGTAATCAGAATTTACTGTACAGCAAGGGAATGCTACTCAGTATAATGACCTATAAGGGACGAGAATCTAAAAAAAGAGTGTTTATATGTATAACTGAATAACTTTGTTGTACAGCAGAAACAAACACAATATTGTCAATCAACTGTACTCTAATCAAAATTAATTTTTAAAAACACACAAATAAGAAATGCTGGAGAGGGTGCTGAGAAAAGGGAGCCCTCCTACACTGTAGGTGGGAATGTAAATCGGTGCTATCATTATGGAGAAGAGTATGCTGTGTGCTAAGTTGCTTCAGTCAAGTCTAACTCTTTGAGACCCATGGACTCTAGCCCCCCAGGCGCCTCTGTCCACGGGATTCTGCAGGCAAGAATACTGGGGCTGTTGCCCTCCTCCAGGGGACCTTCCTGACCCAGGGGTTGAACCCATGTTTCTTATGTCTCCTGCACTGGCAGGCAGGTTCTTTACCACTAGCACCACCTGGGAAGCCCAGAAAACAATATGGATGTTCCTCAAAAAACTAAAAGTAGCACTACAGTATGAAGCTACAATCCCAGCCTGGGCGCATATCCAGAGAAAACCATAATTTGAAATGCACCCTCAATGTTAACTATAGCACTATCTACAATAGCCAAGATATGAAAGCGATCTAAATGTCCACTGACAGATTAATGGATGAAAAAGATGTGATATATTTATACAATGAACTGTTACTCAGCTATAAAAAAAATGACGTACTGCAATTTACAGCAACGTGGATGTACCTAGAGGTGATCACACTAAGTGAAGTAAGTCAGAGATCAACAAATATTGCATAATATTGCTTATAAGTGGAATTTAAAATAAATCATGATACAAATAAATGAACTTATATACAAAACAGAAACAGACCCACAGACATAAAAAACAAATTTACAGTTACCAAAGCAGAAAGGAGGGGAAGATAAATTAGGAGTTTGGGATTAACATATACCTAGTGCTATATATAAAATAGATAACCAGTAAGGACCTACTGCAAAGCACAGGGGACTATATTAAATATCTTGTAATAAACTATAATGGAAAAGAACCTGAAATTCTTGTTCAGAGTCATATAAATATTTACATGTATATATACAATAATTCAATCATTTTGCTGGACACCTGAAAATAACAAAACATAGTAAATCAACTATACTTCAATTAAAAAGGAACAAAATGTTCACAGGAGAATAAAAAAGTACTAGGGAACTGAAAAAAAAAAGGAAGTTAAATTGCAACCCACTGCTGACATGGTACATCTTCTGAATAAGTCAATATATAATCGGTTTCTTACTCTAGCTGCCATAGAGAATGCTCTCTCGCTGGGATGGGGGCAGATATTTCTTTCTTTCTTTTTTTTTTTTTAATGTATAATACCTGATATCCACAAATTGCAAAACATGTAAGGAAACAGGACAATGTAAATCAAGAGCAAAAATAAGAAATAGAAGCAGACACATAGCATCACAAGTTAGAACTTGTGAAAAGGAATTTTAAATGTCATTATACATATGTTAAAGAAATATAGGCAATAAAGAAAATAACTGAAAAAAAATAATCATTTAACAAAGCAGAAACACAAAAGAGAAATTGAACACTGTACAACTGAAAAATAAGGTGTTTGAAATTAATAATTTTGTAATAGATTTAACAGAAGGATGGGCAGCAGACTGAAGCATCAGTGAATTTGAATTAGGTCAAGATAACTTATAAAGACAGAAGCACAGAGATAAAAAGAATGGGAAATAAAGAACATAGCATTAAATAACTTCTTCCACCAACATACAAGTTGTAATATCAGTAGAACCCATATTTTTTCCTTTCAAAGCTGATGCATACCATAGTATGTCAGGGAAGAATAGCCTTTAACAGTCTTTTTCTTCTCTCTCATCCTCAAGAAGAGGGCTGTGACATTATCTTTTTTCCTCTCCATTATAAATTCCTTGAGTATATTCATTAAACTAACATTTATGAAATTTCTACTGTGTCATAGGTTCTGGAGATATATGTCAATAACTGCTATATGGCAGAGTATGTAGATAAAGCAGTGAACAAAATAAAGATACTCTCCATGGGCATGCATTTTACTTTCAAGAAAATGACACAGAAAATGAAATTGTGTGTATGTGTGTGTGATGATAAGGGTTTAAAAAAAGTCAAACAGTAAAATGAGATATAATATGCACAGGGGATGGAGGAGTGTGTAATATTTGAGATAGTTCATCTGGATATGCTTCTCTGGTGACCTGACATGTGAGTAGACACTTCAATAAAGTGAGCTGACATTCAGGCCCTGAAGATAAGTTGGAAAGTGTTTTCAACAGAAGGGATGATGAGTGTTAAGACAGTGAACCAGAGGCATTTATGCTGTGTTGGAAGGACAGAGGGTACAGTCTGGTTAGTGGAGAGATCAGGGTGGAGCAAAGTAAGGGAAAAAAATAAAAAGGTTAGCTAGAGATAGATTATCAAAGGAATATGAACCAGATAAGACCTTGACCTTTACTCTAAAGGATGTGTGGGGGGTAATCTACCTGGCATATTTGAAAACAAAACTTTCTCCTACTTTGTAGAAGGACAAAATGAAACAGGTAGAAAAAAGAACAAGGAGTAATAGTCAGTTAAAAGATGTGGTGGCTGGGCTAGGATGGTGATAACGGAAGTGGAGAGATGCAATCAGAATCTAAGTATAATTTTTAGATAGCATTTAAGTATAGATTCAATGTGAGATAAAAGCAAAAAAGAGGAATACATGAGTTACCCAATGGCTGTTTAAAATGTTAGAGGGGAGATAATTTTCATCTTGTTTGTGAATTGCCAATAGTTTCATAGAAATTCTTTTGAAAAGAAAATTTTGAGTCAGTGTAAAAAAAATAGTGTTGACATAATTAGCAATGTTGAACATGCTTCAAATAGAAGAAAATACTAGGATACACGCCATGTATTAGTAATCCTTCAGTTCAGTTTGTCGCTCAGTCGTGTCTGACTCTTTGTGACCCCATGAACTGCAGCATGGCAGGCCTGCCTGTCCATCACCAACTCTTGGAGTCCACCCAAACACATGTCCATTGAGTTGGTGATGCCATGCAACCATCTCATCCTCTGTCGTCCCCTTCTCCTCCTGCCCTCAGTCTTTCCTAGCAACAGGGTCTTTTCAAATGAGTCAGCTGTTTGCATCAGGTGGCCAAAGTATTGGAGTTGCAGCTTCATCATCTGTCCTTCCAATGAACATCCAGGACTGATCTCCTTTAGGATGGACTGGTTGAATCTCCTTGCTGTCCAATGGACCCTCAAGAGTCTTGTCCAACACCACAGTTCAAAAGCATCAATTTTTTGGTGCTCAGCTTTCTTTAAGTCCAACTCTCACATCCATATGTAACTACTGGAAAAACCATAGCCTTGACTAGATGGACTTTGTGGACAAAGTAATGTCTCTGCTTTTTAATACACTGTCTATGTTGGTCATAACTTTCCTTCCAAGGAGTAAGCGTCTTTTAATTTCATGGCTGCAATACCATCTGCAGTGATTTTGGAGCCCAAAAAAATGAAGTCAGCCACTGTTTCCCCATCTATTTGCCATGAAGTGCTGAGACCAGATGCCATGATTTTAGTTTTCTGAATGTTGAGCTTTAAGCCAACTTTTTCACTCTCCTCTTTCACTTTCATCAAGAGGCTCTTTAAATTCTTCTTCACTTTCTGCCATAAGGGTTGTGTCATCTGCATATCTGAGGTTATTGATATTTCTCCCGGCAATCTTTGATTCCAGCTTGTGCCCAGCATTTCTCATGATGTACTCTGCATATGAGTTAAATAAGCAGGGTGACAATATACAGCCTTGACATACTCCTTTTCCTATTTGGAACCAGTCAGTTGTTCCATGTCCAGTTCTAACTGTTGCTTCCTGACCTGCATGCAGATTTCTCAAGAGGCAGGTCAGGTAGTCTGGTATTCCCATCTCTTTCAGAATTTTCCACAGTTTATTGTGATATTGTGATATTGCAAACAAAGGCATTTGCATAGTCAATAAAGCAGAAATAGATGTTTTTCTGGAACTCTCTTGCTTTTTTGATGATCCAGCAGATATTGGCAATTTGCTCTCTCTGGTTCCTCTGCCTTTCCTAAAACCAGCTTGAACATCTGGAAGTTCACGGTTCATGTATTGTTGAAGCCTCGCTTGGAGAATCTTGAGCATTACTTTACTAGCGTGTGAGATGAGTGCAACTGTGTGGTAGTTTGAGCATTCTTTGGCATTGCCTTTCTTTGGGATTGGAATGAAAACTGACCTTTTCCAGTCCTGGGGCCACTGCTGAGTCTTCCAGATTTGCTGACATATTGAGTGCAGCACTTTCACAGAATCCTCTTTTAGGATTTGAAATAGCTCAACTGGAATTCCATCACCTCCACTAGCTTTGTTTGGAGTGGTGCTTCCTAAGGCCCACTTGACTTCACATTCCAGGATGTCTGGCTCTAGGTGAGTGATCACACCATCATGACTATCTGGGTAGTGAAGAACTTTTTTGTACAGTTCTTCTGTGTATTCTTGCCACCTCTTCTTAATATCTTCTGCTTCTGTTAGGTCCATACCATCTGTCCTTTATTGAGCCCATCTTTGCATGAAATGTTCCCTTGGTATCTCTCATTTTCTTGAAGAGATCTCTAGGTCATCAGTGACCCTGTTTTGCTTTCATTTATCTACTAAACTGTCGAATATTTAGTTTATCTCTTCCATAGATCTTTCATTGTTTTTATTGAGATAAAATCTACATAAACTGAAATATGCAGACCTTAACTTGGTGATTTTTCTCAAATACACACACACATGCAACCACACAAAAAGATACAAGAAAATATTTAAGAAAGATACTATTTCCTTCTATCTCTGGCTAGTCTCAACTCCCCCTTTGTATTCACCATTTAGATTTTTACTACTCTAGATTAACTTGGCCTGAATTCAGTTGATTGGTGTCTTGATTTCTTTCACTCAATATGTTTTAAGGTTTACCCATATTGTTTTGTGGATCAGTTGGCTTAAGTTTTTAAATTAATGTTGATTAGTATTCTCTCAAAAAAAAAAAAAATTCGAGTATGTTTACCTGTTCTCTTGTGGATTAGTATTTGAGTTGTTTCCAGTTTGGGGTTATTTAAAATAAAACTGCAATATATATTTCTGTACAAATAAGATTCTTTAATTTATGATGTTTTCTTAGATAGCAGGAGATAAAAGTTAGGTCTCATACAAAATAAGTTCATAATTGTACTGTGCTCAGTTGTGACCGACACTTCGTGAGCCTTTAGAGTGTAGCGAACCAGGATCCTCTTGTCCATTGGATTCTCCAGGCAAGAATACTGAAGTGAGTTGCTGCTTCTGCCTCCAGGAGATCTTTCTGACCCGGGACTCAAACTCGCATCTCCTGTATCCCCGCACTGAAGGCCGATTCTTTACCCGCTGAGCCATCAGGGAACCCCAGATAAAGCCAGAATGTTTAAAAGGAGACCCCCTCTTTGTAACTAAAGTAAAAAGTATCTTAAAAAGGAGAAACATAGAAGAAAAAATAACTTTCAGGAGGCTTCCTAGAAACAATCTTTTTTAAAGAAATGAAAAAGTCGTCTCTTGAGTGTTTGGAGTCATATTTCGATCTTGCACAGGTTTCAGGTTATAATTGATACCATCGGGGTGTTCTGAATATATTCAAACTGGATTTTAATTTTAAAGTTTTTGATAGTTTGTTTATCCAGGCACGTAACTGAAGCAATACCAAATCTTTTCAGAAAATGGATTAATGTTTAAAATCACCCCAAAGTTTACCATACATGCTAAAGAAAATATCTCCCACCTTCTCCTGTATAGACATACACAAAGGATATACTTGAGGAAAAAAGATACCATCAGTGAGAGTTGATAGAAGCAACAAACTGAAGAATTAGTCTCACAAAGTTTGAAGATACTATAATTATCAGATAGAGATCATGAAAATTTTGTTTATTGTGGTTGAGGAAATAAAAGAAGGAACTGAATACATGACTGAAAAAACAAAAGACAAAAATTTGACCAAATTGAAAATATGATATCTAAAAGAGAAAATATAACAGGTAAAAGAGAAAAACTATAATTGTTAAAAGTTAAATCTCAGTACCTAGACTAGCAAGAAAAAAGACATACTTGAAAAGTAAAATTTATAAGCTGGAAATTCAATTTTTTAAGATTACCTAGAATGGAGCAGAGAAGGATTATGAAAAGGAAAATGTGAAAGAAACATTAAGAGACCTGGATAATAAAATGAAATTTTCTAATACACAGTTTCTTTCCCTTACTCACAATTTTTGAAATTGAGACATAATTCACATCACTTAAAAGTTACTCTTTATAAGTATCTAATTCAGTGGTCTTCACTCTAATTTATAAAGTTGAACAATTAGCGCCAACTAGTTCCAGCACATTTTCATCGCCTCCCAACAAGTGGGGCTTTCTTGGGTGACTCAGCAGCAAATAACATGTCTGCTGATGCAGGAGTCATGGCTGGGAAGATCCCTGGAGAAGGAAAGGGCAACCCACACCAGTATTCTTACCTGGGAAATCCCATACACAGAGGACCCTGGGGGCTATGGTCCATGGGGTCATGAAAGAGTCGACACGACGTAGGGACTAAACACATACTGTTCCCATTGAGAGTCACTTTTCATGCCATTTTCTGTCTATGTGGAATTACCTATTTTGCACATTTCAAATATATGAAATCTTCACATATGTGATCTTTTATTTCCTGTTTCTTTCACCTAGCTCAGATCACGAGCTCCTTATTGCAAAAATCATGCTTAAACTGAAGAAAGTACGAGAAACCACTAGCTCACTCAGGTATGACCTAATCTAATCATTTATGGTTATACAGTGAAGGTGATGAATAGATTCAAGGGATTACATCTGGTAGACAGAGTGCCTAAAGAACTGTGGATGGAGCTTCGTAACACTGTGGTGAGCAAATCCATCTCAAAGAAAAAGAAATACAAGAAGGTAAAGTGGTTGTCTGAGGAGGCTCTACAAATAGCTGAGAGAAGTGAAAGGCAAAGGAGAAAGGGAAAAAAAATATATCAAACTGAATACAGTTCCAGAGAAAAGCAAGAAGAGTTAAAAAGCCCTTCTTAAATGAACATTGCAAAGAAGCAGAGGAAAACAAAACAACAGAGTGGGAGAGACTATAGATCTCTTCAAGAAACTGGAGCTATTATCAAGGGAACATTTCATGCAAGGATGGGCACAATAAAGAACAGGAACAGTAAGGACCCAACAGAAGCAGAAGAGAATATTAAGAGGTGGCAAGAAAGCTGAGCCCCGAAGAATTGATGCTTTTGAACTGTGGTGTTGGACAAGACTCTTGAGAGTCCCTTGGACTGCAAGGAGATCCAACCAGTTCATCCTGAAGGAAATCAGTCCTGAATATTCATTGAAAGGACTGATGCTGAAGCTGAAATGCCAGTACTTTGGCCACCTGATGGGAAGAACTGACTCATTTGAAAAGACCCTGATGCTGGGAAAGATTGAAGGTGGGAGGACAAGGAGACAACAGAGAATGAGATGGTTGGATGGCATCACTGACTCAATGGACATGAGTTTGAGTAAACTCTGGGAGTTGGTGATGGACAGGGAAGCCTGGCATTCAGCAGTCTATGGGGTCGCAAAACATCGGGCACAACAGAGCAGCTGAACTGAAGAATACATATAAGAACTATACAAAAAGGTCTTAATGACCCAGATAACCACAATGGTGTGGTCACTCACCTAGAGTCAGAAATTTTGGAGTGTTAAGATAGGTGGGCCCCAGGAGGCATTACTAGGAACACAGAGAAGGTGATGGAATTTCAGCTGAACTATTTAAATTCTAAAGGATGATTCTGTTAAAGTGCTACACTCCATATGTCAGCAAATTTGGAAAACTCATCAGTGGCCACAAGACTAGAAAAGGTCAGTTTTTCATTCCAATCTCAAAGAAAGGCAGTGCCAAACAATGTTCAAAGTACCATACAATTGCACTCATTTCACATGCTAGCAAGGTTATGCTCAAAATCCTTCAAGCTAGGCATCAGCAGTATGTGAACTTAGAAGTTTCAGATGTACAAATTGGGTTTAGAACATGCAGAGGAAGCAGAGATCAAATTGCCAACATTCGCTAATCATAGAAAAAGCAAGAGAATTCCAGAAAAACACCTACGTCTGTTTCACCAACTATGCTAAATCCTTTGACTGTGTGGATCACAAAAAACTGGAAAACTCTTACAGAGATGTGAATACCAGACCATCTTACCTGTCCCTTGAGAAACCTGTATACAGGTCAAGCAGCAACAGTTAGAACCATACACGAATCAACAGACTGGCTCAAAATTGGGAAAGGAGTACAACAAGGCTATATATTGCCACCCTGGTTATTTAACCTCTATGCAGAGTACATCATGTAAAATGCTGGGCTGGATGAATCACAAACTGGAATCAAGACTGCTGGAAGAAATAGGAACACCAGATTTGCAGATGATACCACTCTAATGGCAGGAGGTGAAGATAAACTAAAGAGCCTTTTCATGAGGGTGAAAGACGTGAGTGATAAAACTGGCTTAAAATTCAACATTCAAAAAACTAAGATCATGTCTTCCAGTCCTATCAGTTCATGGTAAACAGAGGAGGAAAAAATGGAAACAATGACAGATTTTATTTTCTTGGGCTTGAAAATCACTGTAGATGGTGACTGCAGCCATGAAATTAAAAGACAATTGGTCCTTTGAAGGAAAGCTATGACAAACCTAGACAGCATATTAAAAAGCAGAGACATCACATGGCCGACATTGTTTGTATAGTCAGAAAAATGATTTTTCAAGTAGTGATGTTCAGATGTGAGAGTTGGACCATAAAGAAGGCTGAGCACTGAAGAACTGATGCTTTTGGATAGTGGTGCCAGAGAAGACTCTTGAGAGTTCCTTGGACAGCAAGCAGGGCTTCCCTGGTGGCTAAGTAGGTAAAGAATCCACCTGCAATGTGGGAGATCCGGGTTTGATCCCAGGGTTGGGAAGATCTCCTGGAGAAGGGAATGGCTACCCATTCAGTATTCTGACCAGAGAATTCTATGGACTGTAGAGTCAGATATGACTGAGTGACTTTCACTTTTACTTCAGACAGCAAGGAGATCAAACCAGTCAATCCTAAAGGAAATCAACCCTGAATACATACTCACTACAAGGACTGATGCTGAAGCTGAAGCTCCAATACTTTGGCCACCTGACGCGAAGCACTGACTCATTGGAAAAGACCCTGATTCTCCAAAAGATTGAAGGAAAAAATAGAAGGGGGCAGCAGAGGATGAGAGGGTTAAATACTATCACCAACTCAATGGACATGAGTTTGAGCAAACTCTGAAAGACAGTGAAAGACAGGGAAGCCTGGCATTCTGCAGTTTGTTAGGTTGCAAAGAGTAGGACATGACTTAGTGACTGAACAACAGCAACAATTTATAAAATTCACTCACATCATAGCCAGCATTCCCTTTAGTGGGTGAATACTCTCCCATTGTATGGATATACCACATTTTACTTCTCCATTAATCAGTGAGGTTCATCATTTGGGTCATTTCCCCCTTTTGGTTACTGTCAATAAGGCTATTGTTTTGTTTGGTCTGATGGACATTCTACTCCCAAGTTTTAACTAACACTCTCTCAATACTAGTTTTTAACAAGCATGTCTGCCCCTAAACCTTAAACATATGTTACGATACTGTGAACCATGCCTAGGCAATTTATGTTTAGATGTAATCAAATACATACATTTCATTATGTATGTATTTGTGGAATAATGTATGTAATAGTGGAAGAAATGTATGTATTTAGAAGTATTTAGAAGTGGAAGAATACATACTTCCACTTTTATAAATGGACAGTAGGGGCATCTCTGTGTTGGCATTTAGGCTGGATGTAAATATACTCAAAATATCCCATGCTTTCACTAACCTCATGGTCTTTCAAAGCAAAAATTAAAAACCTAAATAATTTAAACTCCTACTGAAATATGTCCTGAAATAGGTTTCTTATTGCTCTCTAAGGAAATGACGATACATTATCGATATTTTATTGTTTTTATTTTCTTCCTCAGAAGTCTGTGAAGACGCTTGTACAAAAAATGAAACTGTTTTTAAAATCTTTATCAAGAAAAACTATTTGAATGAATCTTTATTCTCTTTGTTAGAGATACTCACTCTGTCTGCTCTATGCAGCATCTGATCGAGAGAGATTTTAAATGACGCTAAGGTACAACTGAACCTAACATGAAGCATGAAAGACATGCTTCGGTTTCAACTGCAGTCTTATTTCTGTCCTAGCTCACAAACTTTCCAGCCTAAGTCAGAGTATGCTGTCTTTTCTCCTTCACTTCACATCTTACGTGTACAACCAAAGCACGTACAGCTGGTCCTGATCAGACCAGGCCAAACACTCAAAAACTTACATCAGTGGAGCAAGGCCGGGGGTCAGACGTCCTTGGCAAAACTCACCAAACATTTTTGTAAAATTACTTACAGATTCATCAAGTTACCAGTAATATTTCTACATGGATGAGATCCAAAACACATTTGTGTGCCTGCTGATGTGCTTTTCAAACTCAAGCAAAAAGTAAATAATTGCCCAATCAGCATTACTGAAAATATGGGACCTGAGAGAAGGGTGTGTAAGAGGCAAATTAAGCGGGAGGGGAAAAAAAGGGTATTCCCAGAGAGAGCTATTCTAGATGTTACTAGGAGAGCTTTTAAAAAGAAAATGACCTTGAAGGTTGGAAGTTCATTTGAGAGGGGGGAAAAGAAACAGTCAGGGCTTCGATCCAGAATAAAAAGGAAATGGAAGTGCTTTTATTTTGCCCCGAAAGCAATGGAAATTTATTGTGTGTATTTGGATATAGATTTTATTTTATTTTTTACTACCCTAGTGGGTGAGCTGAGCAAAAAAAAAAAAAAAAAAAAAAAAAAATCCATTTTATGACATTATGGACCTCTCAGATAGAGATTTAGGCCACTAGCAAGAAACATTAGTTTGATTGGGCAAAAGGTTAGTCCAAAGTTAAGGCATCCTTCTCACTGGGCTGGCGAGCCAAAGGGGCTTCTTCTCCATACACCTTGAAACAAAGGGAAGGGTAAAAATTCTTAGGAAAATAAAATCTATATTAGTTACATGAGACAGTGTATTGTCACTGAGTACAGAAATCTTATTGGTTTACCTATGAAATAAGCAAATCAGATAGGGAATGCTCTGAAAGTAAAGCTAAACTCAGGATGCATTTTGTTTGTATTTCTTCCACAGGCTTCTGGGAAAGCAAACTCTTCTTTGATTTCCTCTTTGCTCCCTTCTTTGCTTGCTTTTGTTGTTGTTCAATCGCTCAGTTGTCTCTGACTCTTTGAGATCCCATGGACTGCAGCAAGCTTGGCTGGCTTTGCCATCAAATTATTGCAATTGTTTACTGTTTGAACCCATTTCTCTTTGAGACAAGGGATTATGTCTTTTTTTTTTTTTTAATTATTTCCAGTGTCTTGCATATAGTAGCTGCTCAATAAATATAATGAATAAATCATTCATTTGCAGCAATCGAGATTATGAAAAGGCTATCCTGCAAACCATATTAGTTGAGATTAAGATTATTATTCTTTATTTAGAATCTTTTTTCTGAGAGCATGTAAATCCTTTGGGTTTGGGGGGGAAAAAATGAAAGAGTTCAGTGGATTGGCTTTCCTTGAAAGACAGCCAACATTTTTTTCTCCTGATCCATAATTGGAATAAAGTGAGGACAGCCATTTAGATGTTCTTTCAGCAGTTCCTAAATTAATCCAGACTCACAACAGAAGGGGGAGGAAGCGACTGGGAGGGAAATGAAGGAGAAGATAGAAACAAAAAGAAAGGGAAGCAGAGAGGGAGAGAGGAGGATTGGCTAAGAAACCTACTGCTGTGTTTGTCTGAAGACATTAGCACTTTTTATTTAATTGTAATTTTGGTCCCAAATTTTATTTTCACCACATGTGCCTTGTTTTAAACTAACTCCCAGAACTGTGCCACAAAATATTCCTACTTCAACATCACACCTGGGTCCAGTTCAAGAACCTAACTACTACTAGTTCACACGCTAAAGCCTCGCTCTCATACGCCAGGAAAAATAGCCAGTGCCATTTAACATCTGGACCCAATGTACTCTCTTTATTAATTTATATTTTTATAATATTTTACCAAAAGATAAAAACAGTAAAAAGTAGACAGTGAAAATCATTTAGAAATTTTAATAAAAATCTGAATATAGTAAGCTCAAATTTGTAATTCATACTTTCATGATATGTTATATATGCCTAAAATGGAAAATGTCTTTTAAATGCAACTAATTGCCCATCAGCAGTCAGGCATGAACCTGGGATGTATCCATTCTGTAATACATATTCTGTATTTCAAATACATATTGAATAGGGTCTAGTTGATCATTAATCCTGGTTCTTACTGAATTTGCATCATCAAAATGCAATACTTAAAAACAATTTTTCAATCTTTTGGATGATATAATTTTGGTTGTATCTTCTTTGCTCTATAATTAAGACCATTTTCAGTTTTACATTTATAAACACAGTTTAGAATGATCAATGATTTTTTAAATTTCTACATGACTTTCTCCCCCAATCACCTTTTCTTACACATCTGTCTTCAGCATTTGCCTAATTACAAACTGTATCAGGTAAGTTTGGCGCAGAGACATCATAACAGGTGAAAGAAGGCTGTCACACATCTTTTAAACAAAATGGGAGGGTCTTGTTTTTCTCACAAATATAGCATGATAATGTGCTTTCTTGGACAGGGAGGCCTGGCGTGCTGCGATTCATGTGGTTGCAAAGAGTCGGACACGACTGAGCGACTGAACTGAACTGAACTGAACGAATGTGCTTTCTGTGTTGAACAGTTAATTATGAGAAAACCACATTTCTTTTTCATCCTTAAAAATTTATTTTTATTCATTAATAATTTTTGAATTTGAGAAAATTTATCCAGGACATCATAATCTGAATGCCTGAAATTTTTGCTTATGCAATGAATTTCATTGTCAGATTATAGAGTGTTCCTGTCTGTTTGCAATTGGATTCTGAATCATCTTGCAATTGTGAAATATCTTCCTCTTACAGTTTTCTTAAATTTGCCATTATGGACAGAGATGAGAAATTATGAATTCAAAGTTACATTCAATGAAAAAGTGGAGAACAAAGATGATGTCTCCAGTCCCCTTTTATATCTTCTCAAAAAAAAGAAACCTGAAGCATGAAACAGTAGTGATTGTTTATTTTAATAATTTACTATCCTTCTAGGTTCCTTAATTACTCTTGTGTTTGTTTATAATTTTTTAAGTATATCTGGGAATAATTGATAAGTAATAAGAAAATAATTCCTAGGATGATTAAATAGCAAATGTTTCATTTTAACAAACACAGAAAGTTGAAATTACTAAGAACTTGTATCTCAAATATGTTAAAGGTTCCAATGGATTCAAATGATTACTACAAAACAGAGTTTTATTCTAGTTTAATAAAAATAGGTGTATGTTCCTCTTTATTCTTTGGAATAAAGAGAAAGAAAGAATAAAAGTCAAGAAATATCAATACTTACAAATAGAGCTATTCCAAAATAATTAATAAACTAAAACTGGGTCATATGAATCTTAATGGTATATTGAGTTAATCAGATATTATAGCGAATACTTTAGAACAGAAATCAGCAGTATGTATTTGTGAGTATGCTGAAACGTACTACCCATTCTTACAATTCTGTACAATATTGGGACTAATACGCCAGTGTTCCATTCCCATTTTATTCACTGCGACATTCTTCATAAATCCAATTCAGCATCAGTTTTACTCTGGATCAGTCCTGAGGACTTTGATCTAGCTCACTGCCCCCACAGGTGGAAGAGTGTGAAAATCTTGATTTGGTAAACAACTTGAGCTTTTGATCTTAAAATAAATAGCTTCCACGGAAATAGGACCAAAATATATTTTATTTCTCTGGCTCTGTCTCTCTCTTTTTCACTCAGAAACTCCACCTGCATACAAATAACCTCTCTCCACATTTTATCTGGGAGCACCCAGTGGGTATCTCACATGTGCTGAAGAAAACATTAAGTCTCTTTCAGGCATAGTGCTTCTTGGTACTTCTCTATTAGGAACAGCCATGTTCCTAGCAGGAATTGCTGGTCCAAGTGCAAAGTTTCTCTCACTGATAAAAGAAGCCCACAATTTCTTTATTGGTAGATGGTATAAGTCTAGAGGAATGAATGATGCCTATTTTCTCTCTTTAATAATCGACTGGAAGGGTCCCGAAGGAGTACTGCTTGGGCCCTAATGTGTTACAGAGTCCAGGGAAGCAATGCGTCCAGATTTTTCCACAATTCTCTCTTGCTTTCCTTTTGCCTTACACAGGATTCCACAGCATTTGGCAGGGCTGGCTTTGAGTAGAGGTCACCTGCAAATACTTTTTTTTCTGAGGATGACTAAAAACATCTAATTACTGCTTCTTCACTTATTTTTGTTATATCCTGGTAGGTTTACTGCAATCTCCTTGAAAATGGACGCCCATTAAGTTCCCTTAACTAATTGGTTAGATATGCAAATTTCATTACAACATTCTCTTTGCCTTTGGAAAATTCAATGTACAAAGCTAATGCACGTGGTGGGCTCATCCAAACCTTTGCCAAAAAGGGCCCACATTTTATAAAGGCAGTGGTGCAAAATAAAAGGCAATGTCCTAAACTACAGTCCCTCTGTAGTTAAATCTAAAGGAAACATATTATTTTTTGTCAATAAACACTATAGCATTTATTCTTATGTCAGAATTTGGAGGACAACAAAATGTGAATGAAAATGTGGTCTGCGTCATATTATGCTCATGATTATTAACCTGAGCGCAAGGCAGATATAGAGGAAAGAGATGGAATGGTATTTTAAATTTGAAATCCATTTGCCTTAACTGTTTATGCTGTGCCAATATTTTGGTTGATTACTTTTAAGCTGAATAAAAATAATTATGTGAAATATTCAATTTTACAAAATTGGCATCACATTGTAAATTTAGCTTTATATTCTCCTTTTCCACTTAAATTTATATTTGAGCATTTTCTGTGTCATTAAACATTATTTGAAAATACATTTTAATGACTTCATAATAGATTATTTTAAAGAAAAAATACCACATATTTAATCTCCTATTGTTAGACAGTTAAATTGCATCCAATTTTTCACTATTATTAAAAAAATATTACAAGCAGTATTATATGTAAGTTTTTGACTGAGTATCTCTGATTGTTGGTTTCTCTGGGATGGATTTCTTGGAATAGAACTTACTACTCAAAGTTTATGGTATTTCTAAAGCTTCCGAAGATACGACCAACTTGCCCTCCCAAATGGGTTTATGCATTTACAGTTGGTTAAGGGCCTTTCAAAGCATTGATTTTAAGTCCAAAAAACTTTTGAAACTCTCTGTTCTCCCTCATTCCAGAGCTGAAAGGTCAAATCAGATGGTTCATTTATTTAGCTGACTTACTTTCCCAGAAGCATGCAAACATGTGTTTGCTCTGACAAATTCTACTCTTTTAACATCTCCCATAGATTATTAAGATAACATGACCTAATAAGAAAATTCATTTAAAGGTGACAAATTACGCCTCTGGTTGGGTGACCCAACTTAGAAATATTTTCTTTCATTTTTGAGTGCCTATTTTGAGCAAAGTTGCCAAGGTCCATACAACTTTGGAAGGGAAGGATTATTGATCCTGCTGTTTGTATGAGTGCTGAAGATGACACTTAGGAAGCTTTGTCCCATATGACATATATAATACATGGCAGAGTCATGATTCAAAACTCAGGTCTAATCCTATAGACTGGTAGAAAATATTTGTAAATGATACAACCAACAGGGGCTTAGCTTCCAAAATAAACAGACTGCTTCTACAATTCAGTAACAAATAAACAACCAATCCAATTGAAAAGTGGGCAGAAGACCTTAATAGACATTTTTCAAAAAAAAAAAAAAAAAAAACAGATGGCTAATAGGCACATGAAAAGATGCTCATCATCGCTAATTATTATAGAAATGCAAATCAAAACTACCAGGTATCACCTCACATTAGTCAGAATGGCCGTCATAAAAAAGTCCACAAACAATAAATGCTGGAAAACATGTGAAAAAAAGGGAACTCTCTTACATTGTTGGTGGAAATATAAATTTGTGCAGTCATTATGAAAAACAGTATAGAAGTTCCACAAAAAAACTAAAACTAGAGTTACCGTATCATCCAACACTCCCACTCCTGGGCATAAACCCTGACAAAACTATAATTAAAAAAGATACACACACCTCTATGTTCACAGCATCTTTATTTACAACAGTAAAGACATGGAGACAGCCTAAACACCCACTGACAGCTCTGTTTACAATAGCCAAAACATGGAAATACCCTAAGGTCCACTGATAGATAAATGGATAAAGATGCAGTATGTATACAAAGGAAAACTACTCAGCCATGAAAAAGAGTGAAATAATGCCATCTGCAGCAACATGGATGGACCCAGGTCATAGTAAGTGAAGTCAGAAAGAGAAAGACAAATATCACATGATCTCACCTATACGTGGAATCTAAAATATGACACAAATTAATATATCTAATAAACAAAAATCAACTTAGATACAGAGTACAGACTTGTGGTTGTCAAGGGAGAGGGGAAGTAGAGGATGGAAGGACTGGGAATCTGGGTTAACAGATGAAAATATTTATATAAATAAACAGATAAACAGTAAGGTCCTACAGTACAGCACAGGGAACTATATTCAATATCTGAGATAAATCAAAATGGAAAGAATATGAAAATGAATATATATATATATATAAAACTGAGTCACTTCACTATACAACAGAAATTAAACACAACATTTTAAATAAACTGCACTGCGTGCTAAGTTGCTTGTCATGTCTGACTCTTTGCAACCCCATGAACTGCAGCCCACCAGGCTCCTCTGTCCATGGGGATTCTCCAGGCAAGAATACTGGAGTGGGCTGCCATGTCCTCCTCCAGGAAATCTTCCCAACCCAGGGACTGAACCCATGCCTCTTGTGGCTTCTGCACTGCAGGGAGACTCTTGACTACTGACTAGGGAAGCCCAAATCAACTACAGTAGTGGGAGTGTTAGTTGCTCAGTTGTGTCCGACTCTGATCCCATGGACGTGTAGCGCACCAGTTTCCTCTGTCCATAGGATTTTTCAGGCAAGAATACTGGAGTGTATTGCCGTTTCTTCCTCCAGGGGATCTTCCCAACCCAGGGATGGAACTCATGTCTCTTGTATCTCCTGCGTTGGCAGACAGGTTCTTTACCACTAGTGCCATCTGGGAAACCCCCCC
Organism: Odocoileus virginianus; assembly: GCF_023699985.2. Lineage (NCBI taxonomy): Eukaryota > Metazoa > Chordata > Mammalia > Artiodactyla > Cervidae > Odocoileus > Odocoileus virginianus. The sequence goes on from NC_069691.1 coordinate 6,312,858, forward strand.
AAAATCAACTATAATTCAATAAAATTAGAAGAAAGCACAAACTTAGGTTTCTTTGTCTATAGAGTTTCTATAAATTCCTCTGTACTCTTCTTCATATCTAACTGGTGAATTAACAATCTTCTGTGATATAAGTAAAGTTTCCGTAGCTGAATCCTAAGAATCTAGCATTACCAGGTTGGAGTGGAGGGATTTATTACTTCCCCTCTCCATTTAATCATTCACTTATTCAGCCCTGTTTATTCAGCTTCGTCTATGTGCCAGATCTTATGTGAGACACTGTTCTTCACGATACCTGGATTTGTATTTCAGGAAGGCCAAGTTTATTTTGATCAAGGAATATTAAATTCTCTACATCTGCTGTGTCATAAATGCAGCACAACAGCAAAGGTGAGTAGGCTCAAATAAATGCCAGGATCTGCTGCTGTCAGACTTAAAACATTACATGCTCTGATTTTTCTCAATTAACATGAATACTCTGAGGACCCTTTTTACTGCTAATTATCAGGCCTCAGATTTTTCCCCATTTATTTTCTCTCAAGATATCTTTTTGCTTACAACCATATTGTTCAATGTGCTTAAGATAAGGGCATAGTAAAGTGATGTGGTGTATCAGAAAAATAATACTACGAGCAAATGGAGAAAAGTGGGGCTGAATCTGTATTGAAACCACACTTCGGGTGACATTGATTTGTATCCAGAAATGCCTAAAATGCTCTCTAGTGATTCTAAATACTTAAGAGCATATTCATTTCCTTCTAGAAGAAACCAAAATTACCCAGTAATTTAATTCTCATTGAACAAGAAAGGCACTCAGTTACACTCACACATGCATACAAACTCACTGGTTTATCTTTGCCTGTTTCCATGTGCTTGAGAGTGAAAGGTTAGAAATATGTTTGCGCAACATAAAATGAGGCAAACTTCAGTTATTGTTAGCGTGGCCTTGGGCTTCCTGGAATGTCAACTGATTCATCAAGGAGTTGTAGCCAACTTGTCTGTAACTGAATATTTTCTCCTAGAGAAACAGACTAATATCTATCAAACCAACTTGCTGTTCTCAACAACAGCAATAAAATTACTGGCAGTATAGTAAGCTAAAAAATTTAAAAAGCGGGGGTTGGAAAACTTTCACAACACACGTGTTCCTTCTCTTCACTCTTCCTTTTAGTCTGAGTTTATTCCTATTCCTGACAAAGTTGTATATTGTCTCCTAAAGGTATTTTAATATATATGGATAATTAATATTCTTGTTTTACCTGTAGCTAATGGTTGACAACTGACCTGTTTTGCTGATGAATGCCATCTAAAAATGTTTACTGTAGGATGTAAACTATATATACGAATTCTATTTTTGAACAGTCAACACCTTTCCCATGTGAAAAGAAGACAGACTCAGAAGTACACCTATTAAAATAAGAGTGACCTTTGCTGGAAACTACTGTCTTCATCTTTTATTCAGAATGCATAGCTTTACTGCAAGAGAGAAGCCTTTCCATTGCTACAAAACTTCTCTTATGTAGAAAATTTTCCTTACGGCTTCTTGGTAGAAAACAACCTACCTGGTTTGTACAAAAGAACACTGCTCTCTAGTGGAATAAGGGGAAAGAAATCCATTACCTCATTCACTCACTTTTCTTGCCTCCTTGGCCGCTGCTTACAAAAGGCGGCTGAGCTTTGTCCTGGACTTATGACATGTTATGATATATGGCTACAATTATTGTGATATTATACTGTGAAGTGGTTTTGCTCTTGTAATCAAGCAAAAATCTTTTCCCCCCAAACCTTCTTTAGTAAATTGAAACCAGTAGGTCGCTCCATCCCTTCCTTCTCAGCTGCTGCCTGTATCCCCAAAGAAAAAAGTCTGCAACTAATAATGATTTAATTTACACAGGAACTTGCAATAATTTAACTCACATCAGGTTAATTTGAAAGTGATTAATGGCAGCATTTATGGGACTGGAAATTTTTAATAATGCTTTACTTGTGAATTTATGGCATTCATGTTGCAGGCCGCGGGCTCCGTTTTTTTCTTGTGCTTACCGTCTATCTTCCCCATCCCCATAAGCGATGTTCATCCCTCTTTTCCTGTCCTCCCATGTGACATGTGTTGAGGGGAGAGGAATAAATGTTCAATGTCACACTTCCTGTCTCAATGAGAGGGGCTACAAAATTAGTACAAATTTGCTCAGGAGGGGTATTCTTTGCCCTGGAATTATTGTTCCCATGCATATTACTTTTTTTTCTTTTTTAACAATACATAGAGGAATAATGGGCTTCTTTTTGGTGTCCTTGATCACCATGTTCATACATTCTGAGCTAGCCAGCACAATGTGTGACTTTCTGGATTTGCCCTAGTGGTTTCACATTGCTAGGCTGGAGCAAATGTGTTTGGGAATGTTTATTAACAATGCATTCCAAACAGATGCACACATTTTGAGAGATTAAACCTGAAGCCAGCAGTCCTCCAAAGATTTATCAACACACCCTATGCCTAAAGCCCTGAAAAGTAACTTTGAATTGGTTCTTCTCTCCAATTTCTCCAACCCTTGGGTCAGAGGGAAGCCCTGCTAGGCTCAGAATCTTTATATGTAACTGCACGTACATACCATGATGTCACGTAAGGGGGCATAATCGCCCCTTCTCACCACTACCATTCTTAAATTCCACCCGTTTACTGACTAGAACCACAGAGGATTTCAATTAAAACATTTTTGAGACACAATCTGAAGAAGTAACTTTTTCTTTCAGAGGTGGTTGAGAATGAGCAGGCCTCCACTGCCTTGCATTCCTAGTCAGCAGTATATACTGAGCTTACCCAGAGCCCATTCAGGTTCTGGTCCCATTCTGTTCTGGTTCTATGGATCATTATAAATAGTTGTGAGCAGCAAAAGTAAACAATAAAAAGATTAACAAGGTGTTTTATGACAGTTAAAAGCATGCTTGTTTTTCTAATATTTACTTTGTCTCCACCTTTCATACCTGGGTAAAATTAATAATCTCTAACTAGAAACTCCTGCCAAAAAGATTTAATTAAACTCTGTCTTATAGATAATACAGTAAATGATGTTTCTTTGAAAAGTCATCTTCTCCAAACAACAGATGCAAAGCTTAACTTCAAAACTATGGTTGGTGGGACTTTTTGGTTACCATCTGCATGTGTGTGTGACCAGTGTGGGGCTTCCCTTGTGGCTCAGATGGTAAAGAAACTGCCTGCAATGAGGCAGACTCAGGTGCAATCCTCGGGTTGGGAAGATCCCCTGGAGAAGGAAATGGCAATTCAGTCCGGTATTCTTGCCTAGAGAATTCCAAGGACAGAGGAGCCTGGAAGGCTACAGTCCATGGGGTTGCAAAGAGTTGGATAAGACTGAGTGACTACATTTGATCCTTGATTCTACGAACAGTGGAATACCATTGTTTGGTTGGTAGAAGCTGCTGTTGAAAGTAGGCCTTGTGAAGTGGGAGGAAAGAGGACTGCAATGAGAAGTAGATTCAAGCCTTAGATCTTCCACCAGGAGCAGCTGAGCTTTGAGTCAAGGCCCCTAATGCAACTCAATATGTTCTCCTTTAAGAATTACCTACATTAAGAATTTTTAATGAAATTATTGAGATAAAACAATGCAATGTGTGAGAGAGATAACATGATATACTACACATGTTGAGGAGTAATGAATACTATCCTGGTTCTATGCCAAAGAACCCAGGTGAACCCTGTTCCAGAGTGTGTGAACTCTCGATTGGTTTCTCAATCTAGTAGTTGGCAAACAAAAGGGGCTGAACAAATGATAAGTGGGATAAAAACAAGTTGATAATAAGGGTCAGAGAGAGTGTATGGCAAGTATCTAGTCTAGTTTTGGTCATGCAGCAGGTGCATACTAAACACTAAGTGGGATTATAACGACAGTGATAATAACCACAATAAAACTGTTGCTACTGATGGTGATGAAGATGATGACAATGACAAAGATGATGATGAAAGAGAAGAAATGCTGTACATGATAACTGGAAATTTTTATCTGGAAGCAATATGGTGCAGTCAAAAAGTCAAATGTATTTTGAGTTTGGAAACTGATTTGACTTCTTAGTCACTTGTAAAAGTTATTAACTTCTCTGAGACTAGATTTTCTCATCTGTATGAAGTCTGGTATTTCTTAGAAAGGAGATGTCATTAAAGCATGTAGTCCAACTGTTGCCATCTAATATATTCTGGATACACATTAGCCCCTTTCCCTCCTTCTGCTATTAACATACATATATTTTTGGAGAGTAAACTGCTCTCAAAAATATATATACATAAACACACATACACACAGATATATATATATATGTATATATATATACAGACACATATTCATATTATCAATTTTTATATAATCATGTACTAAGATGTTAAATAATAAGTAAATTTTAAAAGTCAGATCCACACTAAAGAGTCTGCTTTTTCCATTCTTTTAGAATACATGTCTATATCTCATAAATGAGAACAAAACTTTATACAATAAAAGACTCCCACTTTTTCTGCCCCTTCAAAAAAAGGAAACTGGGTATCCCAATATCTAACACTATCAGACACAAACTGAGATTATCAGACATTAATACTACCTCATACATAAATTAAGATGATCTATATAAAGGTAAATATACCTACTGTAATAAATAAACTTCCACATCACACTAATATATCATAAAACATGTTGATTCTTCAATGGCATAAAGTCTAACTGTGATAGGTTGCTACAGAGGACTCTGTTCCTTACAGGTTAAAACTATCTTCAACAAGAGGCTTGCAAGGGCATGTCAGGCACTGGTATCCAGCCAAGTGATGAGGGGAGAGAGAAGATCATGTGGGGGAGGATTTGCACAAGCCACGCCTGGAAGAACACAACTCACTCATATTCCACCATCAAGTGCCAGTCATATGGCACTAGTTATATGCAGAGAGAGTAGTGAGAGCAGGACTACCTAGCTGAGAAGTCACTTTCCAGCAACAAACGTTATGGAAGAGGAGTCTATGGTGGAGAGTTCATCATATGTGCCACAGCTAGCTCTCCTTGCCCTCAACTATCCATGTCCTTCCTTCCAAACACAGTACACACCCTCCATTTCCCCAAGGCAGGCAACCCCATAGCCACTTCATATTCCTCCATTCAACTCAAATTCCAGGATCTCCAGAAGATTCACAGTCCTCTTATTCATGTCCAGTCCTGGCTTCTCAGGTCCAGTGGCCTAAGATCGAAAGAACAATCTATCTGCAGTTTTCCACAGATTAACCACTGAACAAGAATGAAGCAGATGCTCACATGGATACTCACCATGGAAACCAGTTTCAAATGGAAGATGTCAGCACAGCAACTGTGGAGACCTCCTACCTTGAGGGTAAGAAAGTTTCTTAAATAGCCCAAGATTCATAGATAAACCCCCTCTTTCCTTGTTCTCCATGATCCGAGGTTCAGAACTATCTGAGGTTCTCCTTTGTCCATATTTTAAAAGGAAGTTGGGACAAATGTACAACTTGGCGACTGAATAACTTCTGTGGACTATTTCTTATGCAAATATGGTGTATCATGTATTGTTTTAAAGCTTGACAAAGGGGATTTTAAAAAGGTTAGTCTCATCGTCTCTTGGCAATATAATTTCTTCTACAAATTATTAGAACTCTGATTCATTTCCTTACAGATTATTTCAAATTCCAATAACATTTGACAAAGTTGAACTTTACCTGAGACATGAGCTCATGAAAAAGAGAGACAGCACAGAAATCCCCCACCATGTTGTGTCCTGGGAAACAGCTTACTACAAAGGGTCACTCTTCCCCATCTGTCGCAGATAGAGGTGATCCTTGATAAAGAAAGTAAGTATATTCCTAAACCCACTGTGAACCAGTATGACACCCTAATGCATTTTATATTTATTTTAAGTGCATTTTATTTATGAAAGACTGTGTAACTGAAATGGTTTTATTTAAAGGAAATGTTCTAATCTTACCCATAAATTGTAAAATTCACACAATCATAAAATAAGTAGCCTTTCTTTCTATTGATAAAAATACATGAAATCAACAACATAAAGACTCATAAGGCAAATGACAGCTGAACAAAATAATACAATGGATTTTCTGGTAAAAAACAAAAACCTAAAGTCAATAAGGAGATGAAGAATGACTTCATAAACTGTGATCATAGCCTTAAACTGAAGAAGAGGTTTATATACAAACCATTCAGAAAGACTTCATTTAGTCATCTTCATCATAGCTCATGAAGCCCTGCTTCAGGAAGGCAATAGTGCACACTATTTGAAACATGTGAAATTAATGATTATGAGACCCGTGATTTCTGCAGTTCCAAGTTAGCATCATTATTCCAGTTTTTAATATTCACATTCTTTATAATGAGCTTTGCATTTTCTTTGGGTAGATATATTTCAATTTCACATAGCTTAATGGGGAAATTGTGTTAGGATAATACAGGAATAAAAGGTGCCCCTTAATTTTCCTTTTTGTTTTTCTTTCCCAAGGGAAAAATGAAGTATTATATAGAGTGAAAGTGAAAGTTGCTCAGACATGTCCAACTCTTTGTGACCCCATGGACTGTCCATGAAATTCTCCAGGCCAGAATACTGGAGTGGGTAGCCTTTCCCTTTTCCAGGGGATCTTCCAAACCCAGGGATCAAACCCAGGTTCTATCTGCAGGCAGATTCTTCACCAGCTGAGTTACAAGGGAAACCCAAGAATACTGGGGTGGGTAGCCTATCCCTTCTCCAGGGGATCTTCCCTATCAAGGAATCAAATGAGGGTCTCCTACATAGCAGGAGGATTCTTTACCAACTGAGCTATTGTATAAGAAGTAGTCAAATAAAACTTCACCAAAAAATACAGTGCAGTTTTTATGTTGCTATTATTGGTGTGTGCCTGCTAAGTCACTTCAGCTGTGTCCAACTCTCTGTGATCCCATGGACTGTAGCCCACCAGGCCCCTCTGTCCATGGGATTGTCCAGGCAAGAATACTGGAGTGGGTTGCCATGGACAGACCAAAATCAACCATATATCAACAGAGTTCTCTCTGTCACTCAAAAATGCTGGAATTTTAGGGAGGACACTACAAAGTTTCCTTTATTCTCCCAAGATTTTTTGCCTTTAATTACCATATCAGTTATCAGATATGTAGGAGCTCAGGGATGGCAGATGAACTTACTTTGAGGATGGACATCTATGGTCTTCCCAGGTAGTGCTAGTGGTAAAGAAATCTACCTGCCAATGTAGGATTTGCAAGAGACTCAGGTTCAAACCCTGGGTTGGAAAGATCCCCTGGAGTAAGGAATGGCAACCCACTCCAGTTATTTTTGCCTGGAAAATTCCACGGACAGAGGAACCTGGCAGGCTACAGTCCATGGGGCTGTAAAGAGTCAGTCACAACTGAGTGAATAAGTGCACACACACAGACACTATATACACACATACACAATATAAATATACAGTTCAAATTTTCTTATCTCACTCTTGTTCCACAAACCAACAAAGTATTAAAGATATTTGCACACTTCATGTTTCTAAGCTTATCAGCCAGCTCTATACTGTCTTTTAACCTTGAAATTGACACAAATGTCCATTTATGTGCCATGTGCCCCTGCTATGTGCTTCTGAAAATATAATCATTATATTGTCAGTATTTGGCAGCTACAAAAAAATTGGGCTTCTGCTCGCACCTAATCCTAACCCAGAAGTAGGGAAATGAAAACATCCTTTAAGCAATGAAACAGTAAAATCAAAAAAGTTCCATTCAGATTCCATGGAAATGCAGGGCCACTTCCATGCAGCAGCCGATTGAGTGCACAAGAGCAGAGGCAGAGCCCCAGGGAGCCTCAGTGTGACTTCAGGCCCCGCCCCTTCTCCCTCTGTGCACTGAGCAACTTATTCAATCAGTTTGTGCCTCTGTTCCTACCTGTAAACTGGAGATGAAAATGGTGGTGGCTTAGTCACTAAGTCGTGTCTGACTCTTGCCATCCCGTGGACTGGGCCCACCAGGCTCCTCTGTCCACGGGATTCTCCAGGCAGGAATACTGGAGTGGGTTGCCATTTCCTTCTCCAGGGGATCTTCTTGACCCAGGAATCAAACCTGGGTTTTCTGCATTGCAGGCAGATGATTTACCAACTAAGTTATGAAGGAAGCCTGGAGATGAAAATAATGGTACCTATATCTAGTATATCTAGCCTATCCCTTCTCCCTGGGTCGGGCAGATCTGCTGGAGAAGGGACAGGCTGCCCACTCCAGTATTCTTCGGCTTCCCTTGTGGCTCAGCTGGTAAAGAATCCACCTTTAATGTGGGAGACCTGGGTTCGATCCCTGGCTTGGGAACAACCCCTGGAGAAGGGAAAGGCTACCCAACCCACTCCAGTATTCTGGCCTGGAGAATTATTCCATGGACTGTATAGCTCATGGGGTCGCAAAGAGTCAGACACGACTGAGTGACTTTCACTCACATATCATGGCATCTTTTGAGGCCACAATGGTTAATACATGCAAAGTGCTTCAGGAGTGCCTGGCACAAAGGAAGTACTTTTTAAAATGTCTTTTCTCCTCAATGTATTGTTATTACCATCATCACTATTACCATTATCATCGCTGTTATTATCATCACTATCACCATCACCATCATCATTCCTGGCCAGAAAGACTAGCTTATAACTAGAGTAGATGCAGCAATATAATTAAAGATATAGATGAAAGTAGTTGATAACAGTAAGTGCCCAGGAGAAGGATGTATTTTAACAGTAAGAAAAAATCGAGAAGGACTACAAAGAAGGCTGGATGATGACAAATACACTAATTTATAGCCACTCCATAAGGTATCTTAGAAACAAACCTGTAGACATTCCCCTGTGACCCAACATCCCAAAATCCATTGAATATTTTTCACACCTTGGGACTCCTTTCAGAATGGGCAACCAAGAAAAACAGGTTGATCCATTTATTATTATTTCTAGTTTATTTTTATAAATGGAAACATATTTGTTCTTAGAAAACAAACAAAAAATACAAATTTTATTTTCTTATGAAACAGAGCAGGGTTTAAAGAAACAAAAATTCTTACAGTTGTATTTTTGAGTACTACCCTTTTAAAGACAGAATCATTGTTATCCCACTTACTACTGGTACGAGACCTTTGTTATTGGTTTTAATAATCCCAGACTGGTTTGGCTTATTCCAGGTGTTAAAGCAGAGGTGCTAAATATATTATTAATACCCTCTTATTACATTAGAAAAACTTAGCATAGAAAAAAGGGTGGATGGAGACGTTGGGCAGATTTGAAATGGAAATCTGCTCTTCTGTTTCTGATAGCCTTTGAACAAGGTATTTAACACCTTTCATCATTTGTTTTCTTGACTATAAATCGGGAGAATGATATAATTTATAAAATTAAACGAGAATAAATAAAATACCATAAGTAAAATCATTGGCACATTGCCAATTCTCAATAAATATTAGCTCCAATCCACCACCCCCGCTGGCTTTTCTGAAAATCAACCACCATCAGAGATACTTGTACATTGCCCTAGTAGGACCAGGTTAATTACATTTCTGTTCATTCTCCTGATTCTATGTCTTTTTAGCTATTACTTTTAATTATGAATAAACCCTTAAACAAAAATGCAATTCAAATTAAGTAAATCAAACCAATATTTATGGAGCAATTCCCTCATGTTAAGTACAGTGTTTAATTATCTAGTCAATTTTATGAGATTTGTATTATTATCCCAAAGAACTGATAAGATCAAGGCTTAAAGTAATTCATCTGACATAGTTAATAAGTCTTAGAATAGAGTTTTACACTCCTAGCTGACTTCAAAGTTGTCTAAGCTTTTCTAGCTTTCTCCAGGAGTTCTGAACTCTTAAAAGTAAAGGGCATTTTTTCTATTTAACTTAAACTGAGTGATGTATTGCTTGCAATGAGATAGATGCTAATCTAACTTTCTGGAATACAGAAGTAAACCAAAGAGAGAGACCTTGCTGAAATGGGGCTTATGAACATTGGAAGGAGAGGGAGATCAGACAGTTGATAACATCTATTTTCTATTATATAGAGTATACAAAGACTCTCCATTAAGGTGCCTTTCTAGCAGAGATGCAAATAACATAAGGAGCATACATGACAATATCCAGTAGAGGAGTCTTCCATGCAGACCCTGAGCTAAAGGTTGCGCAGTACAAGTCTGGCTGTCATGTTTGTGGAACTGAGATGAGGCCAGTGGAGCGAGGCAGATGGTCAAAAGTGGAGAGTGGTAGGTCATGAAGTAAGCATTAGCGCTGCCTGAAATTTTTTATTAGACGGTACAGGTCATGTGAAGGACTTCTGACTTTATTTCAATAAGATGAGAAATATTCTAGTAATGGAGAACTGGTGAGAGGATTCATATGATCTGGCTGATAGGAAGAGAACCTATGAAGGGAACAAGAATAAAAACATGGAGACTAGGAAATTGTTGCAATACTAGAAAATGCTATTGGTAGGAATTATTACAATACAAGGAAATCTCCAGGTCAGATCATTTTCTTCAGTTTATCTCCAAATCATTATTCTTTCTTCTTTTACCACTTAATTTAACCAAACTTCACACTTCTCATTTCCTCTGATATTTCCAATCTCTACACATTGAAATGCCTTACAAGATATCAAGATTTACTATAAAGTCTAGAAATGAAGAGAGTGAAGTACTGATGTTAAGTTTTGTATCTGTGCAAGGCCAATTGCTCCAGCCACATTGGTCTCCTTGCTGATTCAGAGGAAGAGCCACACAAAATCAATGTGACAGAAGAAGCATCACAAATGAGTGGGAGGGGACTGGCACTCAGTAAATAATTCCAGGACAACTGTTTATATGTGTGTGTATGTGGGGGGGGGGGGATTTTTGATCCCTACCATATGCCATTTATAAAAGTTAATACCAAGAATTTGAACAACACAAATGAGAGAAAAATTTCCAACAAATCTGGAAAACTATTTTAAAATATGAGAGTGGGAGGCTATTTTTAAGATTTCAAGGTAGGAAAACTCTGCCTAAATAAGATGCTCAAATATATAAACCATGAAGAAAAAAAAAAATTCCCCTCCTATCAACTTTATTCTTTCAGACCTTATATTGCAGGTTGGCAAAAACAGGTTCCTGTCCTGCTGGACCATGACAGATTTATCCACTGTGCAGAGAAATTATAACAGTGAAATATCTAGTTATAGGGCTTTACGCTCATTAGCAATACATACAACAGTTTAGACTGTCTTTTGTTAACTGAAAGGAAATTTTTTTCTCAATGATCCATTAATCAGAGATACAGTTTCTATACCTGGCATCTAAACACTTTCAATTTATCTGTAAAATGTAGAAGATAATACATTTTCTACCTACTTGATAAAAATTAAAGTCTGGTAAGATTATGTAAGTTTAAATGCTTTGGGATATTTCAAGCATGCTAAAAATAACCACTATTATTAACATTAAGTCAAATATAGGTTAAAAGTAGAGATCTAAGGCATGCATTAGGAACACCATAATTTTTTAAAGTCACTTCCCTTTAGGTTTTCTGGTTAGCTGAGACAAAACTGGCAAGTCCTGATTTATCAAACAAATTGTTTTTTCCCTCTATTTCATTCTACTAGAGTTGATTTGGCCAGTTATTATTTTGACAGGTATGTAATCTCTCTGGATAAAATTAACCACAGTGATTATTCATATTAAGCCCTCAATTTTGCCAAAAAATGGAAAACATGAGAGAGATTTCTAAAACATTAGACACGTGGGAGCCACAATTTTTCTCAATTGCATTTTCTGGTTTTTTTTCCTAAAGTATTCAAACTGCTTTGGATGGGATATTGTTTTGTGCATTTCAATGAGATAAATCACTCATATAGGCAGATGATCCCAGAATGCAGCTTGAGGAGCAACCACGAAGCATCAGGTAAAACATAAAACACACACACGGTGGCTCTGTCTCAATAAATCAAAACAACAAGTAATTGAGATATTTATTAAGATGATTAGCAAAACATAGTCCACTTTCATTGATATAACTGATACACTTTAGACAGAATTGTCACTTGTGCTTAGATGACAATGTGGAGATATGAGACAGCCAGGAAAAGAAGACTAGGTAGGGAATGAGAGGCTATTGAACTACCATGGGAAGCAATAAACCTACGTATAATATTAAGAGATCAAGGGCATATGAATTGAGAGTTTCCTCCTAGCTTACACTGCCATCTAGATAGGCCCATGGTAGCTAGCACCAGAAATATAGTGTCACATGACATCAAGTTGTGCATCCTGTGATCCTTGGTAATAACTGAAAGAAATCTCTCTCAAGAGCAAGACATATTAAGGATGATAATTTATGACCCCAAGGACGAAAGCTTGGTATGGTTGGTACCAGGCATTGCTTGATTCCCTTTCCCTTCTTTTGCTTTTTTCCAGAGAGCAAGTGGCCAGGTAAAACACTTAACTGCCCAGAATTCCTTGCAGGTAAGAGGAGGCATGTGATTCATTCTGACCAATGAGACAGAAATGGAAGTCTGCCTGAAGAATAAACTCTGTTTTTGTTTTTTTTTTTTCATGTTAAAAATGAAAACTTGACTGGCCACCCTTTGCCTCTTGCCTCTTACTCTTCTTTCTCTATGGAGTCTGGATTCAAGGTTAAGACTGGTGGTGCAGAGGGTTAGAAGGATGCAAAACCCTCTCTGCCCTCTCTACCTCCAGATTTTGATTAATGTAAGAGCAAATAAAAACCTCTATTTGATTCAGCCACAAGAGCTGGATTTTTGTTACATGCCACTGAACAAAATCTTATGTGACACAGCAACCAGAGGTTCATTACAAATGAGTGTTTCTCATTATCTTATAGTGTGATATTCTTAGCAATGGAGATAATTTGGAGTAATATTAAATTACATGGTTAGAAGAGTAGCTTTCAGTTATCATTCAGTCTTGATTACTTGAAGGAGGAAAGTCTCAGTTTAGTGCTTGTATTCCTTAAACAGCTCTCTAAAACTTGTTTTTCTCCCATGCAACAAACTGAGATACACTTCAGGCTAAGGACCTTTGTTAAGCATCATTATCCAGCTAAAATTTAATAGCTCTGTTTTGTTCCATTAAGTCTGGTTTATAGTTACCTTCTTATTATTGACAGTGTTACTGCATTTCCATTCATGACAATGACATAAAGCTTCTTTATACAATATATTCATATAAAAATGTGAATTGATTTGAAGAAAAATACTAATACAAACAAAAGTGATACACAGGGAATTTTTTTTTTAAGAAAGACAGTGGTATACAAATGACTACAGTTGAGCCCTAGATAAACAATCGTGCCTAAAAGAGTAATGGCAGACTCACTAACACTTTTGGGTTATATCCTATTTGATAATTTAAAACAGTCTTGACAGAATTCACCCTGTTGGTCAAATATCCTCAGTACTGAAAATGAACCAAGATAGGAAAAGCTATATGCAAAATTTCTTCACCTTCCCATAAACTTGTGAATATAAACAGGATGCTTCACGCCTACTATGTCCTCATCTAGACTGTTACTAAAATCTCAGTCCAAATTTTATCCTTTTTAATCCTAAAAAATTATCCCACAGTGTTTCCTATATGGATGATCAATCAATATTTGTACAGTTTCTGTTACTGCAAAGAAGGATTGCTACAGGAATATTCTATTGGGCTAAAATTGCAGATTCATCACCTAGGATCATCTATTCAATAACTTGAAACTTATTAAAATTTGAGAGTGAATGTTGTATGTCAACACCCTGGTCATCTCTCTGTTCATTTGTTTGAAGCAGCAAGTTTGGCTGCTAATACAAATATTATTTGCTGTTGCAGTCTCCCTTATTTGAGAAATCTGAGGTTTTAGTTATTAGGCATAATCTTATAGGAAAAAGAAATCAAAGCAAAGGTCAAATTGTGAATGAAAATTCAAAACTAAAGCTCTGCAACTATGGAAAAGGAAAGCTTAAAATTAAGAATCACAGATTCTCTGCTTTTAAAGTTTGGCCACATGTCCTCTGTATTCACTGCAGTGCTCAAATAATTATCACACTGAATTTCATAACAAAAGCCTTGGAAAGACTGAAAAGTTGTCTAGTATTTATACACACTCCTGATAATTTTATTATGACAGTAATTTGTGCAATTATAAGCTATGTGCTTCTTCCTCCTGTTGATTCTCATCATTCCACCTTAAAAATGGATATCCATTGTGAAGTTACAGGCACAGAAGGATGATGGGTTACTGTATAAGGAAAGGACATAGAAAGTAATTCAAATGATAAAAGAACAAGGCTGGAACTGTGGTTTGGATCTGAGGCATGCAGGGCAGTGCAGGGATAAATGGCAAAGAATTACCAGCTTTGGGGCAAATGCAGGAGCCAAGGGCACCAGCAGAGCTGGGTAAAGGTTCTATAGCTTCAGAGCTGACATTAAAAGGCAAAATGGGAACTAGATAAATTCTCCAAGAGGAGCTGTCTTACAGATTACATCTTAATTCTAAAATACTGACCTTGAGCTATCCAGTTAGGTGAGGATTATACAAGAGCAAGGGACTGTGGGTTGACCAGAGGTTAAGAGGTACTGTGATTCTGACCTCCTGTCGTGCCCAGCACCCACTGCATTATGTTAACTCTCAGACTTCAATACCACTTGGGGAAAAGAGCTCTTGGGCTCAAAACTGAACCCTACCATTTCTGGATGGGCTAATCTTCTTCAGTCTAGAGAGTGAATGGTGAATCAATGGTGAAAGTCGCTCAGTCATGTCCGACTCTTTGCGACCCCATGGACTTGTCCATGGAATTCTCTGGGCCAGAATACCGGAGTGGGTAGCCTTTCCCTTCTCCAGGGGATCTTCCCAACCCAAGGATCGAACCCAGGTCTCCTGTATTGCAGGCAGATATTTTACCAGCTGAGTCACAAGGGAAGTCCAGTCTAGAGAGTATTCCTGGACTACTGTGAATCAGTCTGGCAAGCTGAATATAACTTCATCTTTGCTCTACCATCTTTAGAGTCAAGTCAATTTGCTCTACCATCTTTAGATTCAAGTCAAGTGGCGGTTCTACAAAAAGTGGAAATTTGAGCACATATTTTGGGCTCCAAAATCACTGCAGATGGTGACTGCAGCCATGAAATTAAAGACGCTTACTCCTTGGAAGGAAAGTTATGACCAACCTAGATAGAATATTAAGAAGCAGAGACATTACTTTGCCAACAAAGGTCCGTCTAGGCAAGGCTATGGTTTTTCCAGTGGTCATCTATGGATATGAGAGTTGGACTGTGAAGTAAGCTGAATGCCGAAGAATTGATGCTTTTGAAGTGTGGTGTTGGAGAAGACTCTTGAGAGTCCCTTGGACTGCAAGGAGGTCCAACCAGTCCATCCTAAAGGAGATCAGTCCTGGGTGTTCATTGGAAGGACTGACACCGAAGCTTCAGTACTTTGGCCACCTCATGTGAAAAGTTGACTCATTGGAAAAGACCCTGACGCTGGGAGGGGTTGGGGGCAGAAGGAGAAGGGGAAGACAGAGGATGAGATGGCTGGATGGCATCACTGACTCGATGGACATGAGTTTGAGTAAGCTAGTTGGTGATGGACAGGGAGGCCTGGCGTGCTGCTATTCATAGGGCGCAAAGAGTCGGACACGACTGAGCGACTGAACTGAACTGATCTGAGAAACAAGCAACTGGTAAACAGTAATCACTGTCCGGGAGAAAACACAACTTAGGACAAAAGATAATTAAAAACCAGGAAGGAAGTGATTTGAGTAATCATGGGCAAAGCAGAGATCACAAAAGCAACAGTAGCTCCTAGTGGGTTTCTGTTCTTAGAGGTAGCTTGATCATATTTCCGCTAGACTAGGAGTGTCTCCCAGTCTAAGGTGCCTTGAAAATAAGATACAGTTGGGAGCACTGTCTCTTCTGTACAATAATGCTCATTATTTATTCAGAAATAATATTGCCCTGATATATCTAAAACTGTCATAAAGTAATAAGATCATTCAAGCTTAGTTGGGTATACTTGTGTGAGCATGAATGTGAGCTTTAAAAGAGACATAATACATATGAATAGATGGGAACAGCAGGTTTTTTTAAACCTTCAGGTTACATAAAAGAGTGATTGCTGAGTAAATGTGCGGCTGCTGACTACTGGGATGCCGAGCCAGTTTTGAATATTTAAGCAATAATTGACACTGTCTTCAAAGCGATGAATGGCTCCCATGTTGAGACCACATATTGTTATGTTTACTTAGAGGCTGAGTTGATGATAGGCTTTATATTACTCTCAGGAAAGAAATGAGAGTCTCTGAAAGATGTTTCATACTAATATTATTGTCAACAGAGAGAGAGAGAGAGAGACTGGCTTCTGATATGAACTTCACAGATTTCAAATTCTTCATGAGGAATTAGAATTAAGTTTTAATTGAATACTTAATTAGCATTATACAAATATATTTGGGAACTGATTCATGGTATAGAAATTTGTTCAGATTAATGTTATAGGGAAGGAGGAAGTGATTTTTTTTTAATATTCAGAAGAGAATATCCTGACATTCAGATAGATCTCTTCCTTTTGAATGATAACCTACAATTTTTAAACATCTATAAAATAAGCAGATATTTTAGGTCTAATATATATATAGGGAAATATGACTAGATTAATTCTTTCTGTCACTTAAGCATTTGTTGTTGTTGTTGTTGTTGTTTTTGATCACACAGCACAGCATGTGGGCTTTTAGTTTCCCAATTGGGGTTCCCACTCCCTGCACTGAAGTGCAAAGTCTTAACCAAAGGACCACCAGGAAAGTCTCATCTGTCACCTAAGTGCTTTATTTTGCTTTGGAAGCATGGTCTAAGATGTGAGGTAAACGTGGCCGAAGAGACATCTAGGAAACTTCTGAATGAGTGAAGTAAACAGGGTTCCTAAGAAAGAAGACGGGACATTCTTACCTACCTTCTAGACAGTTCTCCAGCTGCAACTCAGTTTAGTTACTGCTTTTCTTTCATATTCATTCTATGCAGCAGAATGACTGCTCTTCCATACTGAATTCACTAACTCAAGACTGTTAGAGTCAATGTTTAGACAATGGAGATGTTCCCCCCCAATGTGCAGTAACCAGTTAGTAAGTGTAAATTAACAATATAAATTGAGTATGCTAAAGTGAGTGAGAGAAAGTGATCCACAGACACGCCAAGGTTAAAAGGTGACCCCAGAGGCCAACTGCTTTCTGTATTTCATAGGTGTGAATTACCAAAAAATAATGGAGCAGAACTGAAGTTTCAACTTTAGATATATCTGTAGATGTATCCATGGTTAAGAATATTAGTATGAACATCTATGCTTGGAATATTCTTAGAGAGCTCACTGACCCTCGCTCTTCTCTTGAAAATGTAATTTATTGGGTGTTGTGAATTTAATCCACCTAAAGCTCCCAAGTGTATCACCTATCTTTAATGCAACTCAATTTGGCCAGCTCACTCTCTCTGCTGAGACCATGAAGATCCTTTTAAGCCTCTGTCATTCTTAGAACATGAAGGTATTTCATATCTTCTTTAAAACGACCATATCTATTTTAGGCATAGCTCTATCTTGATATGGAGAGCTTCTTATAAGCAAATAGAAGTTAAGTGGGATTCTTTAGGACTGATTCATTTTTTAAAAGATTTTATAACCATGACATTAACATGAAAATATAATCTCTCTTTAAAATGCCCTACTAGTCATTCTCAGATAAGATGGGAGAACATAGTTTTATATTTATTCCAAGGCAGTCAAATATCAAGCTAGTGAAAAATAGCAGGACTGCTACACAAATGTTGACAATTAAATTTAAAAAATATCTTAACAGAGAACTATATAGTCATAAGTTTTTAAAGAACAGCCTATAAATTATGATTTAATAAAAAATTTCCAGGAGGCTGTAGTTTTTTATCACAAGAGTTGTTTTTCTCCACCCCTTGCTCTCCTATTTTCTCACGTTGAGTAATCCTTATAAACAATCATTTTATTTTCCCAGTAACTTAGAAATGGTGCTTTCTACACATGTCCATATCTATCAAACTTGTATTTCTATTTCCTTGTCTCTGATTTGTATCATTATTCTGTCATATTCAAGTTTCAAACTATCTTAACATGAGAGAAAAAAGTAAGTAAAACCTTCCTCTAAATTTCCTCAAAAAGCTAATGAATTGAAGGGTTAACAACACATGGCTCCACAGATAAGCTTCTTTTGCCTCCTTCACAGGGTGTGCACATCTTCCTAAGATTGTCTTCCACTTACTATTTTATAGGCACAGAAATCCCTCCTGAGGATAACAACACTCACAGAGAAAGCCTGGTCACAAGGTCCTTGATTTGAGAAAGCACTACAGTTTCTCCTCAGATTTTCTGCTCTTCCAGGGAGTCAACACCTACAAGTGATTTTTTCCAAGTGTCAATCATGCAAATGGCATCTATTCTTTCATTTATTCATTCCCCAATGGGAATTTTCAAAAGGGAGGATTTCCTATTTTATTTGCTTCTAGAAGGAAATTTTTTAAAAATAAGAAAAGAATAAAATCCCTAGGAATACATCTACCTAAGGAGGTAAATGTACTCAGAAAATTATACATAAGATGCTGATGAAAGAAACTGAAGACAACACAAACAGATGGAAAGATAACAATATTATTGGGTTAGAAGAATTATTGTTGTTAAAATAACCATACTACTCAATGCAATCTACAGACTCAAGGCAATCCCTATCAAAATACCAACTGCATTTTTCACAGAACTAGAACAATTTTAAAATTTGTATGGAAACACATGAATAACCAAAACAATCTTAAGAGTAACAGAGCTGTAGGAATCATGCTCCCTGATTTCAGACTACATTGCAAAGCTACAGTTAATCAAAACAGTATGGCACTGGCATAAAAACAGACACACAGATCAACAGAACGTAATAGAGAGCCCAGAAATAAGCCCACATACTTATGGGCAATTAATCTATGACAGAGGAGGCAAAAATACACAACAGAAAAAAGACAAGTCTCTTGAATAAGTGGTGCTATATGTAAAAGAATGAATTTAGAGCATTCTCTAAAACCATACACAAATATAAACTCAAATGGGTTAAAGACCTGAATGTAAGACCAGATACCATAAAACTTCTAAAGGAAAGCATACACAGAACACTCTTTGACATAAATCATGGCAATAATCTTTTTTTGTATCTATCTCCTAAAGCAAAGAAGATAAAAGCAAAAATAAACAGGACCTAATTAAACTTAAAAGCTTTTTCATAACAAAGGAAACTATCAGAAAACCAAGAGTCTACTTAATGGGAAAAAAATATTTGCAAATGATATGATTCATAAGGTGTAAGTATCTAAAATACACAAACAGCTCATACAACTCAACATCAAAAACAAACAAAAACAGTAAAAATGCACAGAAGAACAGAAGAGAATTTTTTCCAAAGAAGACATAGAGATGTCCAACAGACACATGAAGATACTCAACACTGCTAATCATCAGGGAAATGCAAATAAAAACTACAATGAGGTATCACTTACTCCTGTCAGAATGGCTATTATCTAAAAGACCAAAAATAACAAATGCTGGCAAAGATGTGGGGAAAAGGAAATTCTATACACTCCTGGTGGGAATGTAAATTGGTGCAGCCACTCTGCAAAACTAAAAACTATGGAGGTTTTTTAAAAAACTAAAAATAGAACTAATGTATGAATCAACATTTCTACACCTAGGTATATATCTAAAAAAAAAAAAAAAAAAACACAATTTCAAAATGATATGCACCCCAGTGTTCTCATCAGTATTATTTACCATTGTCAAGAAACATAAATAACCTAAGTGTCATCGACAGATGAATTCATAAGGAACTGTGGTGTGTGTGTCTATATATATAAACACACACACAACAGAGTAACACTCAGCAACAAAAGGGCTTCCCTGCTAGCTCAGATGGTACAGAATCTGCCTGCAATGCAGGAGACTCGAATTTGATCCTGGGTCAGGAAGATACGCTGGAGAAGGAAATGGCAACCCAATCCAGTATTCTTGCCTAGAGAATCCCATGGACAGAGGAGCCTGGTGGGCCACAGTCCATGGGGGTTGCAGAGTTGGAACGACTGAACGACTAACACACAACCATAAAAAATAATGAAATTTTGACATCTGCAGTAACATGGACGGACTTGGCTAAGTGAAAGAAGTCAGACAGAGAAAGACAAATATGCATGATATCACTTTTAGCGGAATCTAAAAATAAAAGAAACTACTGAATATAACAACAAAAAGAAAAAACAGAATCACAGATGCAGAGAATAAACTAGTAGTTACTAGTGAGGAAAGGGAAAGGAGAAGGAGCAATATAGGGGTAGGAGATTAAGAGATACAACCTAGTAAGCATAAAATTAACCTTAAGAATATTTAAGAATATACTCTACAACATGGAAAATATAGCTAAAATTTACTATGAACAAAGATATTGGAGGTGATGGAATTCCAGCTGAGCTATTTCAAATCCTAAAGATGATGCTGTTAAAATGCTGCACTTAATATGCCAGCAAATTGGGAAAACTCAGCAGTGCTCACAAGACTGGAAAAGGGGTCAGTTTTCATTCCAATAACAAAGAAAGGCAATGCCAAAGGATGTTCAAACTACTACACAACTGCACTAATCTCACATGCTAGCAATGCAATGCTCAAAATTCTCCAAGCTAGGCTTCAACAGTACATGAACCAAGAACTTCCAGAGGTCCAAGCTGGATTTAGAAGAGACAGAGGAACCAGAGATCAAATTGCTAACATCCACTGGATCATATGAAAAAAGCAAGAGAATTCAAGAAAAAAACAGCTACTTTCACTTCATCGACTAAAGGCTTTGACTTTATGGATTACAATAAACTATGGAAAATTCCTAAAGAGCTGGGAATACCAGACCACCATACCTGCTTCCTGAGAAATCTATATGCAGGTCAAGATGCAATAGTTATAATTGGACATGGAACAACAGACTGGTTCCGAATTGGGAAAGGAGTACATCAAGGCCACCCTGCTTATTTAACCTATATGCAGAGTATATCATGCAAAATGCCAGGTTGGATGTAGCACAAACTGGAATCAAGACTGCCAGGAGAGATATCAAAACCTCAGATGTGCAAATGGCACAACCCGTATGGTAGAAAGTGAAGAGGAACTAAAGAGCCTTTTGATGAAAGTGGAAGAGGAGAGTAAAAAAGCTGGCTTAAAACTCAACATTCAAAAAATGATGATCATGGCATCTGGTCCCATCACTTCATGGCAAATAGATGGGGAAACAATGGAAACAGTGACAGTGAGATGCTTCACTTTCTTGGGCTCCAAAATCACTGCAGATGGTGACTGCAACCATGAAATTTAAAAAAAGCTTACTGCTTAGAAGAAAAGCTATGACAAACCTAGACAGCATATTAAAAAGCAGAGACATTACTTTGCCAACAAAGGTCCATCTAGTCAAAGCTATTGTTTTTCCAGTAGTCACATATGGATGTGAGAGTTGGACTATAAAGAAAGCTGAGTGCTGAAGAATTGATGCTTTTAACTGTACAGTTGGAGAAGACTCTTGAGAGTCCCTTGGACTGCAAGGAGATCCAACCAGTCCTTCCTGAAGGAAATCAGTCCTGAATATTCACTGGCAGGACTGATGCTGAAGCTGAAATTCCAATACCTTGGCCACCTGATGCCAAGAGCAGACTCATTAGAAAAGACCCTGATGGTTGGAAAGATTGAAGGCAGGAGGAAAAGGGGATGACAGAGGACGAAATGGTTGGATGGCATCACCAACTCGATGGACATGAGTTTGAGCAAGCTCTGGGAGATGGTTACGGACAGGGAAGCCTGGCATGCTGCAGTCTGTGGGGTTGCGAAGAGTTGGGCATGACTCAGCGACTGAACTGAGCTGAACTGATAACTGGAGTACAACCTTTAAAAATTGTGACTCACCTTATTATGCACCTGTAATTTATATAATGTTATAGAGCAACTACAAATAAAAAATTAAAAACAATTTTCTGGTTGTCAGAAGTTATATAAAAGGTACTCTAAATTGGTGATTTCCGACTGAAGCCATTAATCAACTAACCTCTGCCACTAGGGCACTCCTTAACCTGCATCTTCTGAGACCAGAACCCAGCGCAGTAGGTGATCAGTTCATGAATTGAGCAAAAGCAAACCTACAGGGAAGGATATAGACTCATTACAGGTGTGACACTTAGGGCTAAGTGCCATAAGGAGTACAAGAAAAGAACAGTGACACGTGAAGCATGGATGGCGGGGAGGCACCACAGCCCAGAGCAGGTTTGGTTCACATCCTGGCTAAGCCATTACCATCTGCACACACTGAAGAACAGTCTAAGATTTAACTGTTGCACCAAATTTCTGAAAAGAAGTGAAGAAAGAGCCTCGCCTGCCGGGAAAGGATGTGGTGGGTGCAGCACCTGGCCAGGTGAGGGCTCTGCATCCCGGCTGGCGATGACGGCAGCGGAGCCGCAGCGGAGAAGCTGCTCCTGGCTCCTGGCCTCGCCGAGGAGCTGGGGAGGCCCCCACAGGCGCTGGGCCGCCCCCCGGCAGGGTGGGTGGCTCCTGCAGTCAGCTTTACACAGGTCTCTGAGACCCAGGCAGGGAAGGGCCGGCCGATACACACGCAGGCACCAAGGGGGCTGCATGATGAGGTGCTAGATAGGATGAGCTCTGGAGGAGGCGGCCCCCACGGCCCTGGACAGTCTCTGCATGGTGGCCCATCTGGTGCCAAACACCTGCCACCCACAGTGGGAGGTCTCAGGGGCTAGAGAGTCCGGGAGGGGTCATGCGCTGGGCCCCGCCCTTTGCCCCAGAGTTTGCCAGGTGCCCGCACAGCACAATGTCTCTGTGATGCGTACACCATGGACGTGTCACAAAGGCCAGGCTGAGTCCTCCTCCCTCCAGTGCGTGGACGACTAGGAGAGGAGTAAGAAGCGAGGGAGACGCTCTCCCAGTTTCACATTCTATTCTCGAGTTAGTTGACACGCAATCTGTCCTATATGGGCAATTTACTCTGTAAACTTCTTTCCGCGCTCCGCCGCCGGCGCCCGCGGGGCCGGCGCTCGCTGGTTCTGCGCCCTCGGGGTGCCACCACATCTGGCCGGGGTCACCCCGCCGCCCCAGCTCCTGCTTTACAACCTGGTCGCAGGCTGCTCAACCAGGATCGAGTGCCCTCATCATCCGGCTTTTATGGGCCGAAGCAGCAGCCCGTCCTGTCCACTCGTAATTCCATGATGTTCGGACCTTCGAGAACCATCAGAATTCCTCCACTGGGGCGCAAAACTACTCTCCTGCGTTCCCTCTCTGCGCTACCTCTTCAGGTAGCCAAGGCTGGGAGGCCGGTACCAACCAGTCACCGCCCACTTCCTTGCGCAAAGGAGAGTAAGGCGATGGTCCAGGAAGACCGCAGGGAAGGCATGACAGAGGAGGAAGGTCACACAGAGGCCGAAGGAGAGGACAACGGAAAGATGAGTCCGGACCGCAGCGGGGCTATGACAATGACACCTGGGCCCCAGGAGACCGGCGGGCTCCTCCCGCCCCTCCAGTGCAGTCCCGAGCCTCCAAACCTCCTTCCGGGGCACCCAGGAGGCAACTTCAGTGAGAAAGTGCAGGTGTCTCAGACGAAGCCTTCCTCCCAAAGCCCCGCCATCTGCTCAGACGGCACTGCTGGAGACGGCCGGCCTCCCTCGCAGCCCGGCCCCCTGGCCACGGTGCTCTCTGCCCCAAGTCCGTGCTGCAGCCTGCTGCCCGAGAGGCCAGTAGAAGTGGTGCTGGGTGAAGACCACCAACCCGGCTCCCCAGAGTCACTGATGTCCGGGAAGGCGCTGCAGCATGAGCCGCCTACAGACACCCCGCGGAGAAGCTCTTCTCCCCTGGGAGCTGCCGGCAGTCGGCGCCCCTGCAAGAGAAAGATGCCCCCGCCGCTTCCTCTGCCACTGCCGCCACTGCTGCCGCCACTGCCGCCCCCGCTGCCGCTGCCCTGGGGTCGCAGTGACCTTCCCCCGCCGCCGAAGCTTCCAGGCATGACTCGCGCCAAAACCCGGTGCACCCGGAAACAAAACATGGACCGTCAGCGGAACAGAATGCTGACGGACGCAAGGAAGGCCATGCGACGACGCCGCAGCACCGCCCCGCCTGCCCCAGGGACCACAGGCGCCCTGCCTCCGGTTAGTCCCACATTGCAGGTCCCTCCTACCACCACTGACTTGGCCGACCTGTCCTCCAGATTCCCCAATCTGGCTGGCCTTCCACCTTGGCTGACGCCTTATATGGATCGGGTGGCAAGACACACAGCCCCCGTGGACTCTCATTCTGCCATTCCTGCAGATTCACGTCCCTCAGTTTTCAGTCCCATTGTGGGAACTACCCTCAAGGGGGATGCAGGCACTCCGAGTTCAGTCAGAGCAACACCACCTTTGACTGCTGACCTCTCCACACCTCTGAGCACCCCAACCCTCCCCTTCCAGCCACCCTCCTACAAAAGTGAATCCCCAACACCCATGTGTGTAGATTCTCCCCCTCCCTTACTCACCCCTCTTCCAGACCGTCCCATCGCTCCCCCTGCTCCAACTGGGCAGCCCATCACTTCCACTGTGGTCCCTTCTGCCACCACAGTTACAGCATCTGCAAGCGTAACCGTCCGGTCTCCTAGAGATCAGGACGTCACGGACATGGACACTACCCCCCCTTCACAAGCTATAATTCTTCAGTCTCCCCCAGGTTCTGGGGTGCAGCAGACACACACTGCAGGGAGACCAGACACCACCAGCCCATTTGTGCCGATGGTCTCCTGCCGCGCTTCAATTTTTAACTATGCCTTTCACTCCCAAACCAACCCTCACCCCGCATTTGCAGCCACTGATGGGCAGCAGAGAGCCTCTGTTTTTCCCGGGCCCTCATCTGGCGCTCCTGCTGCCGCCTTCCCCGGGCCCTCATCTGGGAATCAGGCTGCCGCCTTCCCCGGGCCCTCATCTGGGAATCAGGCTGCCGTCTTCCCCGGGCCCTCATCTGGGAATCAGGCTGCCGCCTTCCCTGGGCCCTCATCTGGGAATCAGGCTGCCGCCTTCCCCGGGCCCTCATCTGGTGGCCTCAGGCTGCCGCCTTCCCCGGGCCCTCATCTGGGTATCAGGCTGCCGCCTTCCCCGGGCCCTCATCTGGGAATCAGGCTGCCGCCTTCCCCGGGCCCTCATCTGGCGCTCCTGCTGCCGCCTTCCCCGGGCCCTCATCTGGGAATCAGGCTGCCGCCTTCCCTGGGCCCCCACCTGGGACTCCGGCTGGTGTCTCCCTTGGTCCCCCATCTACGGCCTTGGGTCCTGTCTTCCCCGGCCGCACTATGTAGGACTCCAGCCAGTGTCTTCCCCACCCCTCCATCTAGGGTTCCGTCCACTCTCTCCCCTAGCCCCCCATCTACAGCTTTTGGTCCTGTTTTCCCTGGCCCCCTCTCTAGGGCGTTGGCTGTTTCCCTCAGTCCCCAAATTATGGCTTTAGGTCCTGCCTCCCCCAGCCCCCCACCTATGGCTCCAGCTCCTGTTTTCCCCAAACCCCCACCTATGGCTTCAGCAGTCAGCATCTCTACAGATGTCAAACCAGTCTTTGACATCAATGCTATGGGTGCACCTCCTCCTCAGACTTTACTTTCCAGTCTACCTCTGACTCCAAGCAGAACCACTACTCCTATCACATGGCTGTTCCTGGTTCTGAGAACACAGCACCCAGTGGCAGCAATGCCTGGACCCAAGCCTCGACTTACTTACCTGTGCAGTTGATCATCAGCTTCAAGTGAAGCTTGAAACCCAGAAGCTTGGACCCAGAACTCACCAACCCACATCTGGGGCCAACAATAGGAAGAAGCCTAACAAGTCTATTCCACTGGGAAACCCGTTAGCCCTAGCACAAGATAAAAGCTAACCTCTTCTGCAGTCCAGCTACCCAGAGGAAGGATAATGGATTCAGGTTTACCAGATCCCCTGTCTTCCACCACCACCATCAACATGCAGCCGGCCTTTGTCTACAGCTCAGGTATTTTCCCCAGGGATGTATCTGCTACTTCTGGTTTTGGAGTGGATACCACAGTGCCCAGTACTGGAGACAGTAGCTTGCTGTCTGCTAGTACCACATCAGGCCCACTGTGGATGGGACCTGCAGCCTCTATGGCTGGTGGGAGTTTTGGGTTGGTGTGAATGCCCTAGGCCTCACTTATTCAGAAGCATCTGGCCCACCTAACTTTTGGACAGAACTGTGTGGGACACCCAGCACCGCCTGTGTTCCTACTGTGGCCAGATC
The DNA here is from genome assembly GCF_023699985.2 of Odocoileus virginianus. Classification (NCBI taxonomy): domain Eukaryota; kingdom Metazoa; phylum Chordata; class Mammalia; order Artiodactyla; family Cervidae; genus Odocoileus; species Odocoileus virginianus. Next base: position 6,339,237 of record NC_069691.1, read on the forward strand.
ACCTTGGGGTCATCTCATCGCAGCATGCCTGCTGCAGTAGCAAGAGCAAGCCACCATCCAGCATCTGGGCACATATCTGGTTCCAATTTGAATCCAAACGCCTGGGGTCTCCTGGAGCCAAGTCCAGGTGGCAGAGTCACGGCAGGGACACCACCACCCTTATGGTTAGAGGTCGGGGTGTGACCACTTCCCATCACTGCACCCAGGACCCACACGAGTGTAGAAAATCTACAGTTACAAATCCCATCACCATGAAGAGGAAATTTGTGTCAAGGGACAAGTCAATTTCAACTTTTCACCAGAACAACACTGCATCCATTGGATTTGCAAGTGTGAGACCCACCCCTGGCTTGAAACCCACTAGAAGTTCCACCTTATTTCCAAACACAAGGGGTCCACGTGTCCAAGATCCAAGTGGCGGTGGGTATAGGAGGGAACATCATCATTCCCAGGAATGGAGGACCTGGTATCCACACTTCGCATCAGTACAACTGGGACCCACCTGGCCAATACACCATGGGTGAATGCCGGGAGCCGTTATGGGAGGTCCCGCCTGTGACGAGGTCATGAAGAAAATACCGGGCAGGCAAGGCTGTCCAGGACCCCATCCATGACGAGGTCACGAGGAAAACACCTGACAGGCAAGGCCATCTAGGATAAGAGACCCTCCAGGTTGGCCTCGGCCTCTACACCACCCTGTATCCTCCCCCCTTTGTTCTGCTGTTGTTTTTGTTTGCCCTGCTGAGGATTCTTGTGTTGCCTGCCAAGAGCTCTCCTGCTCTTCTTTCACTGAATAAAGACCAACGTACAACCCTAATAAATAAATCTCCTGGACGCTGGTACCCTATGAAGGGGCCAGGGATGAAGGAAATGCTTCAGTTCAAACCCTTTTGCTGGCATTCTGGCTTGTGTGATAAATGTGTGCTCTCATTGCACAAAATGCTCATGATTGTTCTAAACATCCTAAGTACAGTACGCTAACAAAAGAAACTATTAAGCATAGGCCCCTTCATGGGGTGAGAAAAGCTCCACAAACATGATAGCCACAAATGTGCCTCATAGAAAATACTTTAGATAGGGATTAGCTGGCGACTTCTTGCAGGTAGTTGACTTTTAGACTAAGAGCCTGTTTTGTGCCATATCTGCTGTTTTTGCAGCCCTTCGCATTTCTGTTCTGTAAGAATGTCATCCTATCTAGTTCCCATAGAGATGATGCTTATTAGAAAGAAAATAGATTAATTATAAGAAAAACAGGGTTGGCTACTGAAGTTGCTTAAGTCACACCAGGTGCAAGCCATAAAATGTTAGCAGGCCTGAAGGCCAAATGATAAGAAAGACTCTTGTGAACGAAAAGTATGTGGGTGACATCCAGTTTCTGTTGAAGGTCAAGTTGCTGTAATGTTTTGAGATGACCTGTGTGTAAGCGATATGCACTTCCCCCAAAGATGTTGTTAAGGGTATAAAGGAGCTGTGCAAAAATAAACTTCAGACTTAGCCCCGAGCTTTGTCTCACTCTCTCTCTCATTCGCCGACGCCGTTCATCCTGATGGTTCCCCTGGATCCTGCTGGGGCTGGACCCCGGCAGGTGAACACATGGAAGGAGCCACATCTCATCTAGGATGGGAGGCCCCAGTGTCAGCACCTGCCACTGGGCTCGGAACTCATATCTGCAAAGCACAGAGCGGGTGATGGGGGCCAGCACCTCGCCCGCTGTGACTGGGTACACTTCTGGTGTTCCATTCATACAAAGCACCCAGGCCTCCCCAGCCCAAACCCACGTAGTGCGATGGGGGATAGCACCATATATATTTAGAGAGGAACGTCTGTACTCAGAACTCCTGGGACCCCAACTCAGGGCACACCTCTGACTTTGGAGGAGCACAATGTTGTGTTTAGCGGCTCCTGGTCAGGGAAGCTGCGTCTGTGCTCTGGGTCTGTTACTTTCATCACCTGCCCAGGATTTCACTGGAGCACTTCTTTCTTCTGTGAAGAAACTCAACAAATAAAGAGCGTATCTTGTTCCGCAGATTCTGTGCAACGATGAACGGGCTTTGCTGGAAAACGACTCTGCCCATTTAAGTGAAACTGTTAACCTGCTTTCTTCCTCCAGTGAGCCAAAGGACCACACTCTCAGCGGTGTGCACGAGTAGGTGTGTGTGGTATGTGCATGGGTGAGGAATGTGGGTGTGTGTGTTGCAGGGTGAGAAGCATATGAACCCAGTTCAGAACTACACACCAGAATTGAGAAGTCCCATCTGGAAGATGGAAAATAACCTGCATGTATCATCCACTATGCCATCCCTGGTTTGACTGTAAACTTGGCCGACCCAAACTTCTGGCTATGTTCCCTACACTTGGAACTGGCAAGTTCTACTGCTGTCTTTAGCTGCGTCCTCTCCCCCTACCCATTTGCCTCAATGGACCCTTATCTTTCCCAGCTTTATGTGCAAATATGTATATATGTAATTTATATATAAGTAAAAACTCATTCTTGTTAATCTACTACTGTTTATGTGTCTTTACTCATTGATATATATGAGTCATGATGTGTTGAGGCAGACTTAAGGTTGCAAAATTTTCTGGGTCCCAGTGACTGGGTTGTGGAGCTAGGAATACATTATGACCAATGTGCTGACTTCTGAAATCTGCTTTGAGTGTAAGGAGTGACAGTCCAGGGAGAACTAAGGTCCAGAGGAGGGAGAGACGGGGCAACTCATCCTTACTTCTCTATGTCTCTCTACCCTGCACCACTCTAACCACACTAGAGGCTAGATGTGTGAAGAGGAAACACACCTTATGGTTTTTGTTTTTGAAAGTTTAAATGTCTCCTT